>NC_056731.1:1960660384-1960675384 GCF_019279795.1 Protopterus annectens
CATAAAAAGCAGGACACATTTGGCACACAGCCAAGTAAACAACCATTTTGGAATTATAGTTAGATCTACATCTTAACTTATATTCTATGTTCTGCACTGCAAACCTATTGGTCTCTGCTATGTGCCTGCATTGATTACAATTTTGGCATTCATACATCCCCACTGTTTTCGAGTGGGTAACGCAAGGTTGTTCTAGGAGTGATTTCAAGTTTTTACCCTTCCTAAATGTTACATTAGGTTAATCACCCATCTTAGTGTAAATAGTGGGGTTACTTTTAAATAAACCCCAATTCTTACGAATGATGTCTATGCAATTGTAACTATGCATATTGTATGTTAGGTTAAGTCTTGGTCCTGGGCATCTTGATGTGCTTAACGTACATACCATTTTGGCCAGCAGTGTAACTTCTATATTGATTACCTGTATAACTGTATAGGTTTAATACCCAATATAGGTTTGTATGTACCATTCAACCTTTTATTCCTAACTACACTAATTAAATCATCAAGTAAGGTTGTAGGATATCCTCTATGGACAAACATATTCTTCAACAATTTGCACTCCTCCTGGAAGTCTACTTCCTGACTCATGATACGTGCCACTCTAACTAACTGGCCCTTGATCACTGACCGTTTCTGATAGTTTGGGTGACAGCTTGTAAAGTGCAAAAGGGAATTAGAGTATGTATTTTTCCTATGGATACAAGCCACAAAACTGTTCAATTCATTGTTCTTAGACAACCAGATGTCAAGATAAGCTATTGCTTCATTACTATATGTAGAAGTAAACCGTAAAAATTGAGTAGAAGCATTAAATTGGTCTAACACCATATTGCTAATCATGACATCACCTTTAAGTAAAATAAAGATGTTGTCCAAGTAACGTGTGTAAAACGCTATGTGCGTCAAAAGAATTGAATTTTTAAAGACATGCTCAGTTTCCCAATGGGCCATTACCAAGTTAGCTATGCTGGCCCCACAAGGGGAGCCCATGGTGATACCAACATTTTGTAAATAAAAGTTGTCACCAAGCATGAAAAAATTGTTATACAGTATTAATTCAAGTAACTCTATGACTAATGATATTTCTCTATCCGTGGCACCATTTTTCTTTAGCACTAAGCTCACCCATTCGATTTCAATGTCATGAGGTATGCACGTATACAAATCCTTCACATCTACTGTGAGGAAATTGTTGCTGATATCAAATTCTAACTTATCTATCTTCTCAAGAAACAACCATGAGTCTTTACAAATTTGATGTTCGTGTGACAGGTATTTTTGCAAGATAGAGTCAACAACTTTAGCATAAGGATAGGTAGGGGAACCATGTCCATCAACTAACGGTCTCATAGGAGGACTAGCCACATCCTTATGGATCTTTGGTATACCGAACAAATAAGGAAACCTGAGATGTGTAGTTGACATGTAATTAAAAATATTTTGTTCCACTCTACCCTCAATAAACATATCCTCCATACTATTTTTAATAATAGTATATGCTCTATTCACTTCTGATCATGAACTCAGTGCATATGAAGGGTTATCCAATAGCTTCACCATGCATTCATAGTAGTCTATGTTGTCAAAGACTACGAGACCCCCACCTTTATTGGGTTTGCAAATGCGAATGTCATGTGTTTTAATAAAGTCAAGATAGTCACGCTTAGTTCTACTAGTGTGATCATTGTTGTAACAATTATGAGCATGTTTAAATCTCTGCCTGATATCCAACTCACACATCTGTTCAAAAATCTGCACTAGTGGGTGCAAAGGAGGGTTATATGTACTAGAAATTCTAAATGGGTCAATATTTGTTTCATCTGTATTGCCCCCCATCATCAAATTAAAATTCACTTTCCATGAAAAAACCTTAACATCTATTATTGCTTTCACTAGGTCAAACTTCTGTCTAAGGACATATGTGTAACCCTTTGACAAGAAGTCCACTATGTCAGTAGTAATAGTCACAGACAAGAAGTTATACACATTAAAATCACCTATAGAGTTAATGATAATAACAGGTTTTACTTCCATTAATGCAAATATAGAGTCATTCCTTCTATTATGTGCACCAAAATTATCATTGGCTTCATCCAAACCCAAGTTCAAAATATTGTTTTCAGTATAGAGGCAAGAATCAAATAATTGAGAGTCAACATTATTAGCTTCAAATGAAGCATTGGTTATGTCCTGGGTTTCATGGACCTCTGTTTGTTCGCCTTGTTTGAGTAAAAGCTGTTTTGTTGCTTGGGTTTGGCACCAGACCAATTGGCATCCCAAAAATTTTGGTTTTGGTTCTGTTGCTCAAGGTTGCCCTGTTGTTGATTACGGTTTTGCAACCTTTCACTCCTCCTAACCTCTGACTGTGTTTGGGGGTTGTTGGTGTCAAAACCACCATTATTGTTGTATGGCATACCATTAGTATTAGGCATACGCTTATCCTGTTGGCACAAGTTCTTATCCATAATTGTACCGCTATTTTCTATGGTCACATTCTCTGAACCAACTGGTCCTTGCCAAATTTGTGCTAACGATGGAATAGGATACGCAGTACCTTCCATATAGGCTTTACAGTCGCGATCCAGTTTTTTAACCTTATTACTTTTAAGTTTATCTAAATACTGATCAATACTAGTAAAAATGCGACTGTATTCATATTTGTATCTAGAAAATTCGTTATGGAGTTTAATACTGGAGTCCAGTTCCATTACTTGTCTGCTAAGATCATCCACCCACAAGGTATAGTGCTTTACCATCAGTTCTAAGAGTTCGAAGCCTTGACAATCAAATAGTACAACTAGCTCTGTGTAAAACACAGAGTTAGTTACTATACCTGTGGGGAACTGGTAGTGCTATAACCCTTTAGGCACAACTTTCTGTACTAAACACTCACGGAAGTAACAAATTTCAAGTTGAAGTTTCTTTAACGTAACAAGTATGCTGTCAAGGCTTTTTAATTTAGAAACAATGTCAGGAGTGAAATTAGAATTAGAATTGTTACCTCTGCTTTCCTCTGGTTGTTGACCATTCGAATTAGCAATAGAAGAGAAAGTGAAACCTTCGGCTAGCCAGTTCCCAAGTTCTGGTAAGCCGAGCGAATTGTTGCCCCCATTCTCTATTAAATTACTTCCAGGCTCTTGTGTATAGCATTGTTGGTTGTTGTTGCTCAAATGGTTCATCTCTGTATGTCGGATTCCCATATTTGAAGCCAGACTTCCTGCAGCCCCCTCCGTGTTACCATTTAATATATTTGCGTCTGTTGGAATGTTCCGATACGTGTAATTCAAAATAGTTGAATTAGGCTCTCTGTCTATTTGCGCCGCAGATGGAGTCGCCTCAGAGTTGTTAAAATTTCTCGACATGTTGGTACGATGATTAGCATCAACTAAAGGTGGTAATAGATCTCGAAAGACCCGTTGTTGTGTATCTAGATGGTCCAATCTAGCACACAAAGAGTCCATTCTTAATAAAAGTGAGTCCAAAAGGGAACCGTTACCCAAAGAACTAATTGAAGCTGGTGCTGCAACAGCAGCACTATCACAGCCCCTCAATAATTCCGGTGTAGCGTTCGCTAAAAAAACACTGGGGCTAACTGCAGTGCCTAAAGCCATAACAAACTATGAAATGAAAAAAGCTAACAAACTACGATAAATTCCAAGAACAAGGTACTGCAGCATTCCAAGGGATAGGCCAAACAAGCTTCACCAGTAATAAATTAAATTAATTTATTGAAGTGCTTTTCATCTGCACTTTATGCAAACTTCTTCAGATACAATGTTAAAATTTACCACACCTATATAAATAAATTCAGGTTGGTTTAATTAACCAATCTAATAAAACAATCTAATAAAACAGACTATTCCACCTTCTTAAAGACAAATCATTATTTAACTTTTCATTCAGTTAAACAAAAACTAATAACATAAAAATTCAATAATTAAGAATTCTCTGTATGTTGTATAAACTCAATATAATGATTCATCTGTCAAAAAACAGTCTATGTAAACACTGAGTGCATAAAATAACTTAGAACTTGTATGTGACTAACAATATTTAAAATAAAACCAATATTAATGATAATACTACTACTATGAGGCCCACATAAACTTCATCTCTTTAAACTTTTCAGTTTAAGAATACTACTTAATGAACATGATTCATTTAAGCCTGGAAAATATACAGAGAATTCTTAATTATTGAATTTTTATGTTATTAGTTTATGTTTAACTGAATGAAAAGTTAAATAATGATTTTGATATGTCTTTAAGAAGGTGGAATAGTCTGTTTTATTAGATTGTTTTATTAGATTGGTTAATTAAACCAACCTGAATTTATTTATATAGGTGTGGTAAATTTATCATTGTATTTGAAGAAGTTTGCACACAGTGCAGATGAAAAGCGCTTCAATAAATTCATTTAATTTATTACTGGTGAAGCTTGTTTGGTCTATCCCTTGGACTGCTGCAGCACCTTGTTCTTGGAATACCTCTGATTAACACATTGTTATGTCTCACTCTTGCTTCAAGATCCGTTATTTTTTGTTGCAAGTCTTTTATGGAAGTTTCATTTGTGGAAGTGTTTTTTTATAGCTCCTGTATTTTTATCTCACTGTTCATAATTTTTGCTTTGTTTTGGTCCAGTCTAGAGATGATTTGATCCAAGTTGATTCCAAATGAGGTTAGCTTTGTAGAAAAAGCTTGGATTTCGGACTGACGTGGAATTAATGCTGCTTTGAGTTCCTCCATGGGAAACGGCTGATTAGATTTAGTTTTCTGGGATTGATTAGGAACTTCTGACTCTGCTTTAGAGGTTTTTTGTCTTTTCTTGGAGATTTCTTTCTCTGGGGATGATATTAATAACAGTCCAGTCTTTGAAGATTGTGATTCCATTTGTTCCATTTCGAGAGGATCTTTTGTTTGTTTGCTTGTATAGAATCTTTTCAAGGCTGTCAGACCCGAGCACATGTAGCTGGATTCACCACTATATCACTGCTGGAGAAAGGAATTGGCTAACCTTTTGCTGCTTCACATCCAAAAATTATATGACAGGTAGGTGAAAATAAGATTAACCTGACTTAAATGATCTTTTTTGTAAGTTTTGATCCAGCAGTAGTAAGTGATTTGCGTAGATTAATAGATAGTAGTAAGAGCTTACTGAAGGTAGTGTTTCCTAGTTTGTGGCCATCTTGAACTCCCAAAGATGTGAGTTCTTGACTAATCAACTAGAGGTAAAAAATAAAAAATAAAAAGTAGCAGTTGGATATATACAATTACTTCCAATAACTTAGCCAGAATATTTAAAATAGCAATGGACCTATACTTATTTAGTTATAGTGGTTTTCTTCTATTGCTGTTTATAGGTTTATGGCTTTGATTTTCTAGATTACAACCAAATTATCTTCAGAAAGTTTAATTGCACTAAGCCCACACCGACTTCTGTTTCCAACATGGTATATCAAGATTAGTTTTGAAGGAAGTTAATAACTGACATGTTCTAACTACAATGGAAAGTTTGTTTTATAATCATTCTAAATAGTCCAAGCAGAACTCATTTATGCAGACATAGGTAACCAAAATTATTTAATCTTCAGTCAGTCTGGTTTTGTGAAGGGCAGTTCCTGTCTCCTGAACCTAGTAAATGTCCTTGAAAAGGTCACAGATGTTGTACACAATGGTCACTCTGAGCTTCTGTTTATCTTGACCTGACAAAGGCTTTTAAGACTATGCCTCATTCGGGTATTATTGAAAAATTAGGCAAACTTAAGTAAACCCCAACATTGTCCACTGGATTTCAAATTGGATATCCAACAGACCCCAAGCTGAAAAAGCTGCTGGTACCCTCTGTGAATGTAAAATTGTAACCAGGGCTACCCCAGGGATCATAGGTTTATAGGAGATTACTAGGCTAATGGCTCAAGACCCCTTACAAGCCTAGCCAGTTTTACCAGATTTTACCCAATATTCTATCCCTAAGGGAAAGATAACAAGGGTCACCAAGAGGACTTTTGAGTACTTTTACAGACTGCCCCTCTCCATAAGGGACATGGGCTCCACCCAAGGAGGGTCTAAATGGAAAGATGATAAGTCAGCAAGGGTCTGAATGGAGAGATGATAAGTCAAAAATGGTCCCAATGGAGAGATGACAAGTCAGCAAGGGTCCAAATGGAGAGATGTCAGCAAGGGTCTGAATGGAGAGATGGTAAGTCAGCAAGCAAAAGAGAGTAATATTGCTGGAACTGAGTTCATCCTCAAGTCTTGGTGAGTACCTTCAAGAGATGGACCCTGTTTTTCACAAAATCTCAGCAAAATGACACTGAAGTATAGACTGTATTTTATATAGCATATATCGTGGACAGAAGTAAGTTAAAAAAATAAAAAAGCTAGATGGTTGCACAAAACCCAGGATAAAAAAGTGTCCATTCCTGGTAGTCGACTGGTGCCAGGACTGGAATAAATGACAGTGTAGAATCCTCAAGATACAGAAACATTTCTACAATGGAAGTAGTCTAGGCCCAGGGGGAGGATGGCCCGCCTGTTGTAGAAGGAAGCAGTAGTACACAAAAATCACAAAAATTGATAGGCCAAAAAAAAAAAACATAAAGATTATAGAGTGGACTATTGAGGATAAGAAAGAAATTATATATGGTTATATTATGGAAGAAGCCCAGAATTTCAAAACAAAATATATACAAAAAGATTAAGACAGAAGTTAAAGGAAAAAAAATACTTCCAAAAGAAAAACTGTTAGAAGCTTCAAATTAAAATTTGTGTTCATTAATACAACAAATTTGTAAAGAACATTATATAGACCAAGAAAACTTGGTCTGCATGGAAAAAGAAGCAACTGAGGAATTACAAAAATATAAGGAAGAAAATCTAGAAAGAAAGGCATAAAACAGAAATATTGACATGGGAAAGAAAGAGATTTTATATGGTGCAATATTTATGCAAAGATGAAAGTCAAATTAGTCAACACAAAAAAGAAGTCCCAAAGATATTCAAAGAAAAATACAGGCAAAGGCATCCAGATATGGAAAATTTCACAATAAAAATAATAGGATCACAAAGAGGGAATGGAGAACAGAGGATTAATAAAGTAGAAGTTAAAAAATAGAAGAAGTTACGGAATACTTGCGAAGTGAAGGATTTATTATAAAGTCTAGCATGTTATATCACAGCATTATAGAGCAACAAGTCCCCAAAATAAGGAGAAACAGGAGGAGCAGGAGACATCTGAAGAAGAAGTATGGACATGAGAAAGAAAAAGAGATTTAATATGATACAGTATTCATACAAATGGAAAAACAAAAGTAATCAATACAAGAAAAGGAGCACCAGAGACATTTGAAGAAAAATACCGGCAAAGGCATCCACACATGGAAATGTTTACAATACAAAAAAATAAGAAAACAAGGAGGAAAAGTAAAAAAGAAGATTAGTAATGGAGAAGTTAAATAAATAGAAACTGAAAATATGGATTACCTGCAAAGTCAAGGATTTAGTGTAGAAAATCTAACTCAGATAACATCATAGCAGGATAGAGCAATGACTTCCCAAATTAAGGAGAAACCAGTGGAGGAGGGAAATATCTGATCAGCTGCCATATGAAGATACTCTGGAGCCTTTCATAGGAAACCAGTGTAGATGTTCAATTGTAGCTGCACAACAAGGGAAGGAATAGGAAACTGTGGCAACTCCGACTCAGTCAATATTGTGGAGTGATAGTCCAGTGAGTTCCCATATGAAAGAGCAATGGATGGCACAGGATGAAACAGAAGAGAATGTGGCACAGGACAATGCTCTGGAACTTTCTATAGAATGCGCCATCAGTTTAGAAGAGAATGATCTGAGGGAAGAGCTGCTTGATCTAATAGAGATGGACAGACATATTAAGATCAATGAAAGAAATAGACTACAGAAAGTCAATAAAACTCAAAAAGTTAGAAGTGTGATAAATGAACACATTAACTAGGACTGTCCATAGAGAACTCATGCTGTATAACAAAAGTAAATAGGATATATTACTGTGCAGCTAAATTAATAACAGATAAAGTCTTACCACAAAAACACAGGGTAGTAAAGGAAAGGAAGGGGAAAATTGAATGCCATCATGGAAGTATCAAATAGAGAAAATTATAACGCAATTAAGACAAGAAGTGTCACTGTTAGAAGACTATAGGAGAGGGAACAGATCAACAATAATACTCAGAAAGATAGACGTGATAAAAACAATGTACAGTATCAGAACAGATAAGGATCTATAGTGCACTATTGCAAATAATGAACTAAAAATATCAACTCAAGCTGAAAACGTAGAAGATTTGCAGATAAATATAAAGGAAAAGTGCAAAATAAGCAATTTATTGATGACCCAAAAAAGTGTTATAGAGCATTGGGAAGCAAGGCAAAAGGAACTGAAACACCACCAAAAATGGCTCCGCCAAGTCTGCTCTTCAATTTTTCCCTTAGAAGCTCTACTCAGTCTATTTAGCTGTATATATTAGCACTTGTTTTCGGAACTTCTATCCTTAGCAAGCACTCATAATAAAACAAGCACTCTTACCCTAAAGTAAGCACCACAGGCATCCACTACCCCTGTGAATACCCACTTCCCTTAAAGGCACAACACTCCTTATAATATTCTAGTATGTCGAGTGGTAGACCACTAGCATCCTCTCTTGTTCAGCTGGTTAATCTGGGAATCTTAAGACAATGTTACAATTGTCTCATGTACACAGACAACCCTCTCCTCCTTCCTACTAACACATATACTTGTGAGAGATGCAACTATATAGCCAGACTGGAGGCTGAACTCTCTCAACTCAGGACTGGCAAGACCAGTCAGGAGGAGATGGTACCCACACCCAAAGCAAAACCAGTCACACATAAAACCACCACTAATGCAAACCAAACACATAAAAACACAAAGACATACTGGAGGCTCTTATAAAAACTTACCAAAACAACAGAGGCCTCCAAAGCAGACACCCAGAAATACACCCCACAAAACGCAACACCTACAACAGATACCTCAAGCAACAGGTGTGACTCACAATCACAGCCCCTAAGGCAAAATACTATGCCAGAGACATTAGTAATAGGTGACTCTATAGTCAGACACACCGATGTTCCACTTACCAGGCTGAATAAGGAGAGGGTAACGGTGAGCTGCCTATCGGGGGCTAAGATCCGCCACATTACACACGCACTCAGGTCACTCCAAAGCAAGTACAAGTATGATTCAGTCATTGTCCATGCGGGTGTGAATGACCTGAGACGTACCTCCCTGGACTACATGAAAAGAGACATTGAGGAGCTCTCCGATTATGTAGCCCAGACTGGTATGACCCTGACCCTGAGCAGCATCCTGCCTTCACCAAGAATGATGCCTCAGTACAAAGACAAAATGATCAGTTTTAACAATTGGCTTAATCACTGGTGTCATTCTAGGGGGATCCAATGTCTGTCAGCCTGGGATGATATGCTGGACAAGCCACGTTGCTCCGCAAGGGATGGCTTGCACCTGTCACCACTGGGCTTCCGGATACTGGGCAAGTCTCTTGCCACCCCAAAGTGCCTTTTAGGCAATGCTCAAAGGACAAATCAACCTCCATAAAAACAAAAATGGAAAAAAATTAAGGGTAATGCTGCTCAATGCCAGAAGTCTAAATCTCAAGATGCAGGCACTCGAAGCACTTCTCAGTATGGAGAACATCGATGTCTGTGCAGTAACTGAAACCTGGTTTAAGGCTCCTGAGAGCACTCCAGCTACCAGGCTATACCTCATATCACGCGTTGACCTCAAGTTCCAGGCCGAACCACAAAGGGAGGGGAGTGTCCATTTTCATAAAGGACACCTACACCTCTCGATTGGTGGCTACCCATGAAGCATCAGAAACCATACAAGTTTTACTCACCATAGGCAAAACTGCCATACAACTGGTCGCATGTTATAGAACTCCCTCCCAATCCCAGGAATCCCATCAAGCATTCCTGAAAACACTGGAGGATATGAATGTCACACCAAACACCATCATATTGGGTGACTTCAACTACCCCAACATAGACTGGGCCCACTATTCTAGCCCTAACACCCTAGCCCAAAGATTCCTGGAATTCATAAACTCAAATGCTATGGAGCAACTGGTCACTTCTCCTACGAGGAGAGATAATATACTTGACCTGATTATCACAAACATGGGGTCCAAATGCTCCGCACCGGATATAAACTCCTCACTAGTAAGATCTGATCATAAACTGATCACGTTGGATGTACATATCCCACCCCGACCAACAGAACAAAAGACTACAGTGAAAAACTTTTCAAAAGTTGACTTTGTGCTCCTCAAGTCAGAAATGATATCCTTTAAGCCTACTGGGTTAATGGAAACCACATCCCAAAATGCTGAATCCTTCACAAAAGCCTTCTACGGACATCTCCAAGAATGCATGGATCAAGCAATCCCAACTAAAACCAAGACCCTCTCCACCAAGGGAAAACGCCCGGTTTGGTGGACCCTGGCTATAAACAAACTGTACAACAAAAGAAGGAAGCTACTGCAGGACAAAGCCAAATCCCACAAGGGAAAGGCTTCCCTGATCAGCACAAGTAAAAAACTACGTTCTCTCATAAAAACATCTAAAGCAAACTTTGAGAAAAAGATTGCCAAGGATACCAAAGACAATCACAAAGCCTTCTTCAATTATGTCAGAACCTTGGGAGGAAATTCTCAGATATGCTCTGAGCTAGTACACAATGACAAAAAATTCACTGACCCTACTGACATTGCCAACATTCTGGCAGATAGGTTCAGTGCAAATTTCTCCCCTCCCTCACCCCCTAAAGATGAAGTAATTATCCCTGCTGAATGTAACCTACCTGTCATCACAGACACACAGGTGAAATCAGCACTCAACAAGGCAAAAAACACAGCATCTATGGGACCCGATGGTATCCCCGGTTGCGTGTTACGTGAACTTCAAGATGAACTAAACCCGCCCCTAAGAACTCTATTCAATCTTAGCCTCACTACAGGATATGTACCTGAACACTGGCACAGCAACAGTGGTCCCACTCCACAAAGGGGGAAATTCTACTGACCCAGGTAACTACCGCCCCATAAGTTTGACCAGCCTGATCTGTAAGGCTATGGAAAGAATCATCATGGAACTCATAAATGGCGACATTGGGGATCTGCAGACCCTTGATCCCACACAGTTCGGTTTTGTAAAAGGCAGATCCTGCCTCTTAAACCTGGTTGACTTCTTTGAGACAGTCACTAGTGCCATCGATGAGGGCAAGGCTGTCCACACTGCCTATTTGGACTTGGCTAAGGCCTTTGACACGATACCACACTCTGGCATCATTGACAAGCTCAGCAGCCTAAATGTAAATCCATATGTCACAAGATGGGTAGCAAACTGGCTAAAAACAGAACCCATAAGGTTAAAATTGCTGGAGCCATGTCAGACTCAAAACCAGTGACAAGTGGTGTCCCACAGGGCTCAGTCTTAGGTCCACTCCTATTCGGCATTTACTTCTCAGATGTGAAAGCAAATATGGAAGGATTATGGCTGACAAAGTTTGCAGATGACTGCAAACTGGGTGCCATAGTTGATTCACCTGCCGACACACATCCTACAGAAAGGTCTCACTGAAACGGACAACTGGTGCCGGAATCATGGCCTCAAACTTAACGCCAAAAAATGTATAGTCATCCCCTTTGGGAAAAACAAAGTACCCACAAATTATCACGTAGACAATAACCCACTGAATACGGAAGAAGTAATCAGAGACCTGGGGACTCAAGTCGATAGTGACCTCTCCTTTGACAACCATGTTGCCAAAGTGGTCAGAAAGACATTCTACCTTGCCCATCTCATCATGAAGGGATTCTCATCCAGATCAAAGGAGGTCATTGTACCTCTATATTCTTCCCTTGTCAGGCCCATGATTGAATATAATGCTCCATTTGGGATGTATCTCACCCGGCACATGCAACAACTGGAAAGACCCCAGAAGTACCTCACCAAGAGGATCATAGGTCTCAAACATGTGCCTTATCCAGCTAGATTAAAGAAACTCCAGCTCTATTCAGTAGCATACCGCCTGCTCAGAGGTGATTTGTGCCTAACATACAGGGCCATGTCCAACCAGGAATTGATGGACATGCTCCATCTCAAAAATCCAAATCCACCAGAACCACACGAGCTAAAGATTTCAACCTCTGCACAAATATGAATAGGACATGCTGGAGGGATAGATTCATAACACAGAGGTTACCCATACTCTGGAACAAAATCCCAGTTCATGTGAGACAGAGCCCTTCATTGGCACTGTTCAAGAAAAATCTCGATGCATGGATGGGAGATCGCAAGTTTACCCCGGGAGTCACCTCAGTGTCACTACTAGACAGAGGTATAGTTTACTAAATAATGGGGTCCCACATGTATCACTACTAGAGAGGCGCAACTATATAGTATGGGGTGGCGTAAAGCCACATCACTGTTGGCTAGGCTTATAAATGCCCCCGGGCAGATAGCCTAGTACACTACTATGAAACTATGAAACTAGATACATTTTGGAGAAATATATATGAAGATCCTGTGGAACATAACATAGATGGCAAATGGATAGAAGAAGTAAAAGAAAGAATAACAAGTTCAAATGTGCAAGATATGAAATGGAATGAAGTAATGGCCAGAAAGAAAAGATCCTAATTGGAAAACCCCAGGCCCAGATGCAGGACCTACCTTCCAGTTAAAAGTATTAACATCTTTACATGAAGATTTAACCATGAGTAAGAACTATTTATATGTACACCCTGAACAGACACCAGCCTGGTTAACATCAAGAAAAACAATACTCCTACATGAACCTGCAAGCTATCCTGAAAGCTATAGACCAATAACTTGCCTTCCAACGCTGTATAAACTATACACTGGGATTGATGCTGGCAGAGTTTGTCATTTAGAAGAAAACTCAATCATGGCAACAAAACAAAAGAGTAATAAACGAAAGTCATATGGAACAAAGGATCAGGCATTTGTTGTTAAATAAAGTCATAACTGAGAACTGTAAAAAGGGGAAGAATCTAAGTATGGCATGGATAGACTACAAAAAAGCATTTGGCAGTATCCCACATTCATGGATAAAAAAGTGCTTAAAAGTTTATAAGACACACCATACGCTGATTACATTACAGCAGCCATGAAAGAGTGGCAAACCACTTTGCAGTTAAGCCATGATAAAGGACAAATTATTATTCCAGGGCTAAAAAATCAAAGGGGGATATTCCAGGACGACTGTCTGTCACTGCTGCTGTTTTTGTTTTGCCCTTAACCCATTAAGCAGATTAGGTCATGGTTACAATTTGGCTCCCAGAAAACAACAAAGTGTAAAGACTTTTCATCTTTCTTTTTGTAGATGAATTAAACTGTATAGTTCATCAGATGAGGAACTGAAAGCAGAACTGCAAGTGGTCAAACATTTTCAGATAATATTGATAAATGTGCAAACACAGCCTTTAAAGAAGGAAACCTGCAGCACCAACAAAACATCAGTTTGGGACAGGAATGTGATATAAAAATAAACTTGAACAAGAGGGAGTGTATAAATATTTGGAAATTGATGAAGGATCAACAATAAACCATGATCAAATATGAATAAAACATAGTAAGGAATATTTTAGACCTTAATACTGAAAACAGCTCTGACATCTAGGAACAAAGTTCAAGCTATAAACCAATTTGCTCTTCCTGTCCTAACATACAGTTTTGGAGTGATTCACTGGCCTCAAAAGGTGTTGGATAGGTTGGACAGGAAAACAAGGATGCTTCATACTCATCAAATTATTTATAAAAATCAGTGCATACCAATACTATATATTCCCTGTTCTGAATTAGGTCTGGGCCTCCTCAAAATTGATTACATGTATATATCTACAATCATGGGACTGCATACATATCCGCTGACTGCACAAGACCTAAACATAGTGAAAGTTTTGAAGCATGAGGAGAATAAGTCTAAGGTGACTTCTTTCCTTAGTTTAGCAGAAGCATATCTGTGTCAAGTGGGAATGGAAATCAAGGTAGAAGTAGATAAAAGTCAGGCAACAACTGAATGTGCCAAAAAACAAAAGAAAGAATATAAGGTGAAGGATCAGATGAGAAGGTAAGAAATGTGAAAAATGCATATTTATAGTTGCCAAGTACAGAAAACTCTTGGAACATCATGGTAATCAGGATAAAATGTAGGAATGGTTAAGGAGAAGTGAATTTAAACCAAAAGATGAAAGGTTAATATTGGTGGCCCACGTTAGTGGTCCTTTGAACATGTAGGAGAAACAAACAAATGTAGGTTTTGCAAAACAGAATTGGAAATAATCACTCATCTTGTTGCTGGTTGTAATGTACTAATGGCAGAAGGACTGTATACTGAAAGCCTTAATAATGTGGCAAGACTATTGCATTGGGGATTATGCAAACATTATAATATTGAAGTAGCTGAAAAACACTAGAAACATGAGCAACAAAGCATTATCAAAAATGATGAAGTTTATATCACATGGGATCACCCATTACCAACAGTTCAAAAAAGAGATGTGAGAAAACTAGATATAGTCATCCATGAAAAGAAGACAAAAGTAGCACTGACCATTGAAATTGCTACACTCATTGGCTACAGTGTCTTATGTACAGAGAGACACAGTCATAAAATACCAGGATTTGCAGGCAGAAATGAGGGCAATGTGGAAGGATACCCAGACAGTTCCAATAGTAGTAGGAGCAATGGGTGTTATAAAACAGAATTTACAATCATATGTAGATATGTTACCAATACATGTAGCTCCATACCAACTGCAGAAGGAATTATTACTGGGCACATTACGGGTGCTACGAAGAGCACTTCTGGCTAATATCAAAGATTGAAACAATAATAATTTCATGAACTTCAAGAGTACTTTGACTTAGGAATGGAGTCCATTCCCATCTTTGT
>NC_056731.1:1961055384-1961057884 GCF_019279795.1 Protopterus annectens
ACAAACCATTTTCCCTCCAAAATATTTAAAGGTACATACATATTTAAAACCATTGCTCATTCATATAATGAATCTATTTAACATAAAATACAAGTTCAATAACATGCTAAAACATATAATTATAAAAAGTTTTCATATAACCTCTGCCATGTAAACTCATTTTTTAATATTCTTATTTCTTAAGACAGGTAAGAGGGATAGTGTATCATTCAGCCCATACCCTCTATGGGCTCCGAGTCTAAAAATCCATTTCAGTTCTGTTAGTTCTGTGTCATTTACTAAATCACCAAGTCTTTCATTGGCATATTGTGCATGAAGTACTTGGAATAAGAAAGTGTGTTCATTCCCCATAGATATAGTATGTTTAGCCAATGCACTATATTCTTCTCCCCTTTTTGTGCAATATAGATGGTCTCTAATCCTGGTTTGAGATGGCGGTTAGTTTTGCCAACATAAAATTTATAACACTTAATACAGGAGGCTAAATAAACTAAGTCTTTACTATTGCAATCAGCTTTAGCTCTGATCTCCCATAAATATCTGGTTTTGGGGTGCCTAAAAACCTAGATGTATCAATATATTCACAGTAATTGCACTTGCCACACTTCTTTGTGCCTCTTTCTAAGTCATGGGTGATTGCATTAAACCTCGGATAACACAGTTGCTGTTTAAGACTTTTCCTGTTTTTATATGTGAATTTAGGTTCTGGCCTACCCACCTTTCAGTTTGCTCATCAACTAATAAAATATGCCAATTCTTGTTAATAATAAATCACACTACCTATTTCCTGAGTGTATGAAATAACTAGAGGGATTCGTATGTCTGTGGCATCATCTTTATCTATGCCAACTACTTTCGTTGAGAAATATGGCTTGCCTCTTCCATGCCTCTCAGCCTTAATGTGTTCATATACTGAATTTATTTGGCTTTCAGTGTACCCTCTTCCTTGGAATTCCTTCTTCAAATCTACGAGATTAACAAAGAATTCATCATCGCTAGTAGTGAGGTGTGATAATCTTTGGATTTTGCTCACTTTGGTTTGGGAATTTCTTTGCAAATAGATATATATATATATATATACACATTTAAATATATCTTAACATAATATATACATATATATAAATATATCTTAACATAATATATATATATATATATATATATATATATATATATATATATATATATATATATATATATAGAAAGAGAGAGACAAATATACATATATAGAGATATCTATATATATATATATACATATAAATACTTATATATACATATATATATATATATATATATATATATATATATATATACATACACACACACACACATATATATATATATATATATATATATATATATATATATATATATATATATGCACATACATATGGATCTACTTAATATGTTCGACACTTCAAAATGCCGAATTTCATATGGCCGAAACCATATGATCAACATTTGAAATGTCGAACATATGAAAAACAAAAGTAAAAAACAACAAACACTTACCTAAACACTGTTAGCAGGGGGGCAAGCCCCCCTGCACCCGCCTGTGGGGGGCTCCACCCCCCACACCCCCGTAACTTAAATATACCAACTCCGAGATCGCACTACAGTGCAGGAATGGAAATCGTTCCATTCCTCACTGTACGGAGATGCCAATTCTGCATTGTTAGCATTTCAAATGTCGATCATATGGTCTCGGCCATATGAAATTCAGCATTTTGAAGTGTCGACAATGTGAAGGGGACCCATATATATATATATATATATATATATATATATATATATATATATATATATGTGTGTGTGTGTGTATATATATATATATATATATATACACACACACACACACACACACACACACATATATATATATATATATATATATATATATATATATATATATATATATATATATATATATATATATACATCTGTGCATAACATGTACTAGAGTCATACCCAGAAGCATACCTCCCCACCCCTAAGTCCAACAGATCTGGATAAAGGCAGCAAATGGGGGGGCAATGGACCAACACTAGGGACATAATGTACATCCTGCAGGTATATATGTAGAAGTTCTTTAAACGAAAAGAAAAAAGGGGTGAGAGGAAAGTGGTGAAAAAGGAGGGACAAAGAGGGTAAAACCATATGAAAGATGGCTAGGGATCTGCAGGATGGGTGTAGGGAAGTTCCATAGCTGTCCATTTCTTCTACAGCAACAGCTGTGCATATATACTGAATTTGGAGTTAAATTTGGAGACTCAATATTACATAGCTACGATTTAGTATGTTCACCCCATGCATCAGACTGATAATTGCATGTCCCTGCAGCGATGGTTTGGATGGAAGGGATCAGGCACAGGTTTCATCATATGCAGAGGGTGTTGTGTGTGTTTGCCAGAGCCCTAGGCTGTGCCATTCGGTTGATATTATGGGTGTGTGTTTTGGGTGTGGTTATGATATAGCCAATGCATGGTGCATGTGTGTGGAGATG
>NC_056731.1:1961372884-1961415384 GCF_019279795.1 Protopterus annectens
TCTGCAAAAATCTGGACAGTTGAGAGGTATAGTTCAGCTGGGGCTGTCTGAGTTTGTTGCCCTTCCCCCCATCACAAAATCATGGTCGAATAGAGCTTCCCCCCCTCCCCTCCCAGCCATTCCAATGAACCATTACTTGGCTATTTCACCCCATTTACCGTAAACACTAACCGGGAAAAGATGAAAAACAAAAAACATAAACACTAATGTGCATACTGCTTTACTTCTGTGATGATTTGGATGTCATTTGAAAGTTTTATTTTGCATTTTACAGCGCAAACACTAATAGATATCATACCTGCTAAACAAAGCAATGCATACTCACAATGAAAACAGACTTAGCATTAAAACTTCTCTGCCCTTGAAAACTCACATACACTGAAACAGCATTGAAACCCATATTCAAAGAAAATACATTTTGCCAGTGGCAGATTAACTTTGGGTTTGGGCTGTTTTCAAATCACAGGCCCCTTGCACACGAAATATACACATGCTCTTTCATACACCTTCCTGATTATATTAAATTATATTCCTTGTACAATACAGTACAGTTTTAGAGGGTGTTTTAAATTTGTTTTGAAATTTTTCCAGTAAACAATGAAATAAAATGCATGCACCAGTAATGACAAAACTGCCCAATTCAGAAAATTTCCATCATAAAAGTCTACTCAAACTTCTACAGTCCACCAGTAGCTGTACATATGCACAATCTCTGAAGTAAAAGTCATCTAAATAATTCCACATTAAAGAGATCTGTAACTAATGAAGAGGCTGCTGCTGGCAAACAACTTTGTATTTCATTGTTTCATCTACAAATAAAGTGCTCATTACCCTTGAGGAATAAATTGCCTATCTTACACTAAAAAAATGATAAGCTAGCAATATTGCAATAGGGAATGGATGGCAAACTGATAACAGGTTCATAGTTACTAGGTATTTTCGCCAAAAAGGAGTGCAGCATCCACCCCCTTTGCAAAGTACAGTATCAGCAATGCATCTATCTACTGTGGGAGTAGAACCCACAACCTTCTGCATCAAAAGCAAGTATACTACCTGTTGTGCTATTAACAAGGCAAGCAGACTCAGCATAAGCACCACTAAACGTTTGCTCCCCTGCAGCTCTCAGCTCCTTGTAAAATCTACTCACTCAGCTGTATCTCTGAACTTTGCAGCACAAAGAAATCTGGAAAAAGCCAAAGTTTATTGTGGGGGGGGGGGGTCAAAATCCCAAAAACCAGGGACAAATTTTAAACATTGCTTGTATAATGTTGGAAAGTTGCTAGAATAAAATGCTGTGTTACCACCATACATTTCACTGCCAAGCCTTAAACCCAGGACCCTGTGCAAAACAGTCAGAGCAACATACCACTATGCCAAATAAGCTGTTTTGTGAAAGAGGAAGACGGAAACTTAAATGGCTACCATTTAGTGAATTCAGTTCTCACCATAGAACAACTGTCAACCTCTTAGCACAAAACACCTGAACAAAGCCAATAATGGGTGAATACAGCCCCCAAACATTCAGTGAATTCAGTTCTCACCATAGCTCTCAATGTCTTAGCAAAAAGCACCTGAACAAAGCCAGTAATGGGGGAATATAGTCCCCAAACATATTCAGTGAATTCAGTTCTTACCATAGCTCTCAACGTTAGCACAAAAAATCTGGATGAAGCCAATAATGGGGGAATACAATCCCAAAAATAGGGCCAAATTTCAAATATCCATCTTATACACTTAGAAAATTGCTAGAATAAAAGCTTTTGCGTTATCATGCACTTTCTGAAGAATGTGAAGTCTGATATTCAAATGCATGTCATTTTTAACATTTGTTAACCAGGAAAGTCTGACTTGGAACAAAAGCTAATTTTTAGCAGAGGCCCAGGGAGAAACACTCCAGACAGACACATGTGTTTGTAAGGTGGGAGGACACTAGAGGAAACAAGCACAGGGAGGGCATATAGACTCCACAGAAAAGGTAAGGCACTCCAGCCAAGAATCAAACCAGAGAAGCTGTAGCTGTCAGGCAACAATGCTACCACTGCACCAATGCAATACCAGCTTTGCAAGTACACAAATACAGAAACCACAGATTTTATGAGGAATAGAACAAGTATGAGGGAAAAATCTGCATTGTTTTTACAAATGGTGGTGGGTAGGGAATTCAGGCTCCTGCCACCTGGGCTCAAGGTACAGGGTTCAAGCCTTATTCTCTACCCACCACCATGTAGCAACTGGGGTATTTCACACACACACACACACACACACACACACACACACACACACACACAATGAATCCACTACCTGTCCTCCACAAAACATGAATCCTCTGCAGCTAAGTCCACAAAACGGCCGCCGATCCTCTGCAGCTAAGTCCACAAAACGGCTGCTGATCCTCTGCAGCTAAGTCCACAAAACAGCCGCCAATCCATGAATCCCCTGGCCTGTGCATGGGTCTCTCTCCACAAAATGGCCTCCCTCACATGGGTCTCCCGCGAGAGATGGCTAGTCCCACAAGAGTAGTAGGCCGGAGCCTCCATCCTGCGGGTGATGCAGTCCTGGTGACCTTTCGGTCTGTGCGGTTGTCACCACACAGACCTCTGGGGCTGGAAGGGCAGAGTTTCCTGCCTTTCCTATCTGGACTGCCTAACAGAGCAGTCTGTAGCTCTGGAATGAGCACGCATGCATGCATGGAGTTCTCAGGAACCATGCACGCATGTGTGGAGTCCATGAATTTTTTTTTTTTATTTTATTTTTTCAATTTTATTGTACAGGTGGGGGGCTGCAGGATGGGGGGGCTGCAGTCCTATAGCATGAGCCGCCCCTGTCTAGCAGTACAACACACAGATACAACCTATTTTGGCACTGCACAAACTTAACAGTAACGTCTTAAAAAGCAATGACATGTTAAGCAGCAAAAGAGTTATGTGGGTGTGGTTAATTAAAGTGATTAACACTGATGACAACTGTGAATGTCAATGCATTTACATTGTTTTTATCCTGTCACAACTGAAGTCCAGGAAAAAAAAAGAGCAAATCTGCCTCTGAAAACAAGCCTGCCATGCGCCAGTATTTCCAGGTCTGCAAGTGTGACCTCAGCTGTCTCTCCATCAGCATGAACACCTGGCATTCTCTCACTTCAGATAAGCATACATGGAAATGGGAAGTAAAGAAAGCTCTCATCACATATGAAACTACCTTGGCAAAGGGAGCAGAACACAAGATAGACCTCAGGAAGATCCGTGCCTGTGATACCAGACCAACAGCCACCTACTGCTGCTCAGAATGAAGAAAGGACTGCCACTCCTGGACTGGTTGCATGGCCACAGAAGACACTGCTCAAATCAGTCCAACAGGAGATCAAACCCAAGATCCCACTGGATCGAAGGATGCCTAAGAAGGTGACTCTATTTATCTAACATGTCATGCTTGGGGCAATGTTTCACAGAAAAATAATGTTCAGAATGCCAATGGAACTCTTGTCTTTACAGTTTCAGTTAAGAAATAATTTCACCAATGAAATCACACCCAACAGTTATCACTACAATAAGTAATACTGCTATTGCAACACATGCAAAATAAAACTGGAACAATAACCAAAGTATGACAAATGACTGATTTACCACACCCACATAGCCCAAACTGCCACACTTGGCTTGGGATCCAGAGTCTACTACTCAGGAGCAGGAGGACAGGCTAGAAAAGGTGTGGGAATTGTGGTGAGACAGAGGCTTCAGAAGGGAAAGAGGTATGTCATCAGAATTGTTGACAGACTCATGGCAATAAGACTCCAGTGTAATGATAGAGCAGTATTATTAATATTAGCCTATGCTCCACAGCAGGATTGCGATAGTGAGTAAAACAGTGTGTTCAAACAGCTGCAGGGCCTACTAGATAAAGTAGGACAACATGAATTGCTTTTAATAGTGGGCGGCTTGAATGCACACATCAGGACACACAGAACAGGATATCAGGACTGCCTGGGTCTACATGGGTGGGGCAACAGGAATAAAGAAGGAAAGGCCATTCTAGATTTCTGCCTGGCTAATGGCTTGACAGTAGCCAACACATGGTTCAGAAAGAGAGGCAGTCACAAGGTGAGATACAAGCATGGCCAACATGCAAATCAGGTAGACTTCCTCCTAGTAAGGAAAGGGCACTGGGGTAGAATAAATGAATGGAAAGTCATCCACAGTGAAACACTCCACCTGTAGCATAAATCACTGGTTTCCACAATCAACTGCAAGCAGTGGTCAGAGAAGGCTCTAAGTTCAACAGAGACCAGGCTGAAGACCTGGAAGTTGACTGGAGAGAAAGTACAACAGTTCAAGGAATTACTCAAGGGTCTAGTACCCCAAGAAGAGGAGGAAATAGGGGGAATTGAAGAAGAATGACAGCGCCTCAAGACAGCATGTGTGAAGACTACAGAACAGATATGTGGCTGAACCAGGTATGGATATAAGGTACAAAAGTAAAACTGGTGGTGTAATGCAGAAGTCCAGGAAGTCATCAAAAAAAGAATGAGAGCACGAAAAAGTGGGCAATAGAAAAGACCGACTAGGCTAGCAAGGAATACAAAGAAGCTAAGAAAGGAGTTGCAATAGCAAAGAACAGGGCACTAGAAGCACTCTACCAGCTTCCGGAAAGTGACTGATTAGGTGGCACAAAGAAACTATATCAGGTTGCAAGGCAAAGACAGAAAGATAAAGAAGATAGTCAGACACCCTTCATAAGGGATGCCAGCAACAACCTGCTCACTAGTCCACAGGACATCAAAGCCAAATGGAAGGAGTATTTCCAGCAGCTTCTGGATGAAGAAAACCCCACAAAAATGGCACTGCCCCAGAAACAGCCTACGATGAGAGAAGAAGAGGAGCCCACCCTAGAAGAAGGAAGAATATCACTAAGGAAAATGAAGTCAGGGAAAGTAGTAGGCTAAGATGAGGTCACAACAGATATGATAAAGATGTTGGCTGAGATAGGGGAGAAATGTCTCATGGGGGTACTTATAGAAGTATCCCAGATCGAGTAAGTATACTGGGTCTATATTATGTGATTGAAGAGTCTCCTCTTCAAACATAACAATCGACACCTACACAGTGAACGCTGTAAACTGCGAATGGCCACTTCCGCAAATGTTTTCCTTGGGAAAAAAATTCATGTGGCAGTAAACACAAAAGCAAACTCTAAAACCCTAATCACGTGGGGGGCTTCACCCCCAACACCCCCCCCAACTAAATATACCAACTCTGAAACTGCTCTACATTGGGGAAAAGGGCAATTTCCGATAACGGCCAACCAAATTTTTTCCCAAGGAAAAAATTCACGAAGTGGACGTTTGTGATTTACAGCGTTCACTGTGTAGGTGTTGATTATTATGTGTTCGAAGAGGAGACTCTTTGATCAATAATATAGACCCAGTATACTTGTACCAGTGTACAAGAACAAAGGGGACATCCACAACTGTGGGCAGTACAAAGGCATCAAACTCCTGTCACACTGCATGAAAGTTCTGGAGAGTGTGACTGATAAATGTATACGCATGGCAGTAGAAAGTAAGATGGGGGATGAGCATTTTGGATTCAGTCAGGATGCAGAACAACTGACACAATGTTTGCAGTGGGACAGATAGTTGAGAAGAAGCTAAAGATGAGGAAAGAGTCCAAATGGGCATTTCTAGACTTGGAGAAAGCATACGACAAGGTCCCAAGAAAGCTGATTTGGGCAGTACTGTGGTGGTGGTTCAAAGTCCCAGAAACATTGGCAGAATTAGTGAAGACTATGTACAAGGACCCAATGACTCAAGTATGAACAATGTTCAGCCTCACAGAGGGGTTCCCAGTGGGAGTGGGTGTGAACCAAGCTTCAGCTCTGAGCCCACTGGTGTTCATACTGATGATGGACTACATTAGCAAACAGGTCAGAGGGGACAACCAAGTTGCTTTATGCAGATGAAGTGGTATTCAGGCATACTCTGAGCTAGAACTTCAGCAAAGGATAGACGAATGGGATGCAAAACGGAAGGCACATGGGATGAAACTAAGCACATATAAGACAGTGGTAATGGCCACAAATTGTGGAACTCTGAAGAAGGTGAGAATAAAGATCAAAAGGAAGATAGTGGAACAGGTAAACAGCTTCAAGTATCTTGGAGGGGTGGTGGAGGAGAAGGGAAGTCTGAATGAAGAGATTAAAGCTACAATCATAGGGACTGCATTCAACTGGCATAGACTGTCAGGTGTAGTCTACGACAGAAGAATCCCAAAGAAGCTGAAAAGTAAGGTGTACAAGACAGTGGTGTGGCCAGTACTAGTGTATGGTACAGAAACCTGGGCAGTAAAGACAGAGCAGATGAAAAAGCTACAGGTGATGGAAATGAAGTGCCTGAGAAGGGTGGTAGGATGCACTCTGTGGGACAGATGAAGAAATGAGGACATAAGAGCAGAAGCCAAAGTAGCTCCAATTGCAGAAAAGGTCAAGGAGAACAGATTATGGTGGTTTGGGCACATGTGCAGAAAAGCAGAAGACAATCTGGTGAGGAAGATTTTGAACAGACAGGAAAAAGGTTAGAGGATGCAAGGACATCCAACAATGAGGTGGCTGGATTGTGTGAAAGAAGATCTGCGACAGTCAGGCATGAGTGTTGCAGAAGGCAGGAGTGTGGCACCGAATCGAGAAAGTTGGCGACAGTTAACATGATACCCCAACCTCATGTAGAAAAATGGGAAAAAGGGGGCTGATGATGATGATAACAACCATAGAATAGAAACGGCAGAGAACAAAATATACAGATTCATACTACGAGCATGACTCCAACTGTCTCTCAGTGACTAACAGGGCTACTTTCTTGCTAAGTAATGTTATTTTCCAAGTGTTTAAAATAAGGTTACTGCCCCCCTCTAAATAGAAAACTTTACATTCAACAAAACATATATGATTTATTAAGTTTTTTTATTGGAAAATTTGCAATATTTGCACAAAATCAGTGTTGTTATTGTTTGTGAAGCATGGTTAGAAAACAATGACTGGAAACCGGTTTTGTCAGGGTATAAATGTTTTTACTGTAACAGTCATTCTAACAAAAAATTGGGTGGAGGTTTTATCATAGGGATTAAAGATTTTTATGAGACCTGTGATTATTATGTGTTCATGATAACACTAAAACTGCAGATTATGTAACTCTGACAATATACACAACCCTGGAACAGATAACTGTTGGACTGTGTAGACCACCATAATCAAGTGCTGATGACTTGAGGAATTCATTCATTTCTTGTATGAAACACAGGAGGGAAAAATAATAGGAGCTGGGCATCGAAATTTACCACAAATAGATTAGAATAATATTGATTCATTGGGTCTATATTACACCATCGAACACTTAAAAAAGCGAATGATGATTAATCGACCCCATGTAAGTGAAAGCTTACAATGTCAAAACCTCAGGACAGCGATTTTTTCCAAGGGAAAAAACATCGCTGTTCAAAAAAAGAAAAAAGAAAAAAAATTTAAATCCGAGATCGCACTACAGTGCCGAAAACGGCAAAGTAATGGAAGCGGCCAAGTGAATTATTTCCCAGGTAAAGAATTTGTTTAAAAGCCGCTTCGCTATTTTGCCTTTTTGCTGTTTTATGTTCGATCAAGACGCATTCAACAGAATGTGTCTGCGATGACGTAATAGGAACCCGATTCATTAGTATGGAAATTATTTACAACACCATGTTCAGTAACCGCAAGTGTTGCAGATTATAAACAAACGTACCAGTGAAAAGAACATACTGGACATTTTTTCAGTTCCTAAGGAAATGACTGTTACTTCATGTCAGGTTTTACAACCTTTGATTTGAAGTGATCTTGGGGTTATAAAAGTTAAATTACTACTATACTAGATAATTCTGCCAATCTAAAATCTAAACCAATGCAAAGAAGATTACTAACAGACTATATAGAAGCAAAACAGTCACTATGTAAAACTAATTGGAGTGATATGTGATGTGTTCAGTGGAACAACTGCACAATGAATTTGGCAAGTTTTGAAAGGGAAATTGTTTGAATGGAAAAAAGCAAACAAAATGTTTAACATCAGGATCTGGGCACACAAGGTCAGGAGGACACATTTCTATAAGAACGGGATACTTAAGAGATCGAAAAACATAAGAAATGTAAAAGAGGTTGAACTACAATTATGAAAACTAGAATAAACAAATAGGACAGATAAAATAAACATAATGCAAAACTAGATCAGGAAAAATTGAAAAAACTTTATATAAAGGTACTGACTACAACAGGAAACCCTTTTATATTTATATATATATATATATATATATATATATATATATATATATATATATATATATATATACACACACACACACACACACACGTGGTAAAAGTGAAGACATACAGACTGAAATTGTGTGTAGATTCTAAACTTTATTCTCAAACACAACAGATTACAGATATATTTACAACAGTTTATGCAAAACAGTTTGCTTCTGCAAAAGGGGTGATAAACTGTGCTACTAACATTATTCAGGTAATTTCAATAGTGAAATTAGATTATATTGAAAAAGAACTAAACAAAGCACAGGGAAGAGATGGGATTAGGGCTAATGACCTGAGAACACTTCAGCATTACCTTGCAGTACTATTATATCTGTTATTCTTTAGGCCATTTAAGTATGGGGACATTCCTCTTGATTGGATACATCCACTTGTTAAATCTCTCTTTAAAGTAAAAGGAGAATAGGAAAACTCAGAGTCATATAGACCCATACATTTAGTTTCTTGTTGGGGAAAATAATGATACAGGTAATTCTGGATAAATTATTGTCAGAATTGGAAATACTGGCACTTAAAACCATATATCATCATGCATATGTTGAAAATAGATCTATAACCGCCTGTAATATGATTATCTACAATATAATAACATCTATAAATGAAAAATTGTCATGATGTAATTTATATAGACTTAACTTCAGCCTTTAATAGAGTCATACACAAACTTCAGCCTTTAATAGGGCCATACACAAAATGGTCAATAAATTAGAACAACTAGGTATTGATGTAAACTTGATATAATGGATAGCTGCATGGATTAATTACAGAACATGACAAGTAACTATAAGCAACTGGACAGGTGAAATTCTACATTACAGTAAAGGTATCTAATTAGGGCTCTGTCCTAGGCCCTTACTTGTTTAAGTTGTAACTTTCAGAACTTTTTTATCTGAGGTGTTTTACAGTCTGTATGCAGATGACTTGAAAATGGGTAAACTTATGTCTGTTGCAGACAGGGCATGCCTGCAACAGAACTCAACTAAATTCACTATTTGGGCACAGGAGTAAAACATACTTAGAAATACATCAAAAACTAAACATATGAGATTTTAGGGAGGAAAGTCATAACAGTAAAGGTCTTAACCTCACAGATACAAGGTACAGGGTTTGATTCAGACGGCTGTTTATTGCCTATGCTTGTAAGAGTTTGCTGACTGATAGCCTAATATTTACAGTTAGAGCTGACATAATGTTTAAGGTGTCTACCTCACAAACACAAGGTGCAGGGTCTGATTCTCACTTTTGAAAGAAAAATTGCCTAGGCTTAAAATGACCCACAAGTGCAACTAGCCAAGTATTAACCTATGAACCTATGAGACATTGACTGAAGGGTGAATATTTAATACAGCACTAAGAGATTAAAACTGTAAATTCATTTAAGGATCTGGGTATATGGGTAGATCCAGCTTTACGTTTTTCTGATCATATCAACTAGTGGGTTAATGTTGTTCTTCTTCTTTCGGCTTTTCCTGGTTAGGGGTCACCACAGCGGAACTCCAGTATGCTAATGATTGGCAGTAGATTTTTTACGGGTACCAAGGTGCCAGCTCGACGCCCAACCTTCAATGAAGGCACACCCATTCTATGCATGTCTTTCAAATGCCACTTGACTGCGGGGAAGACATGCAGACTCCACACAGAAAGAGCTCCAGCCGAGAATCAAACGGGAGAACCTCTTGCTGTGAGGCAACAACGCTACGTAAAAAGATTTATAAAGTCTGGGAAATTAGAAATTAAGAAATCATTGTTTGTAGGTTACATCAGACCTAAACTAGAGTATAGAACAATAATACGGAAACCTTATAAGAAAACAAACATGAGTAAACTAGAAAGAGTACAGAGGAAATATACCAAGGGCATCCATGGATTTGAAAATTTCAGTTATAATGAAAGATTAAAATATGTGAACTCGTACAGTGTCTCATATAGATACTCAAGTGGAGACCTTATTTAGGAATATAGGGCATTTTACCTCTGGGACTGTTTGGGGATATCAAAGAATAGCAGAGAATCATTAGACAGTCTATGCAGGAGATTATATAGGAATTAAAAATGCACTAACTGGTTCTCTGACAAGTTTCTGATGCATAAAATAGACTACCAAATTATATTAAACCAAGTGCTAGTTTAGACATTTTTAAAGATAACTTGAACATTTATTATGGGAATGACTGTACTGGTATATTGGCAAGTTAGAAGGGCCTGAAATATTTATATGTATGTATATATGTATGCATGTATTTGTATGTATGTATGTATTTATTTGTGTGTGTGTGTGTGTGTATATATATATATATATATATATATATATATATATATATAGATATATATATATATATATATATATATATATATATATATATATATATATATATAGATATATATAGATATATATGTAAAGGCACAAGAATACTCCTTATCACGTCCCATGTTGGGTCTGCAACCTGGAACCACCTGCCTATTGAAATCAAAAAACAAGAATCCAGTGATGCTTTAAAAAAAACTTATGAAACACCTCCCAACAGAATCATCTTGCAACTTGTATAAAATACAATTAATGTTTGCATCAGTGACCTTACAGGGCAAAAGTATAACTGATTTATTTATTTTATTTAACATTAGTTTACTGGGAAGGTCTGACTGGGACAGAGCCCATTTTCAGCAGAGGCCCGTGGAGAAACACTTCAGATGCATGCCTTTGGAATGTGGCAGGAAACGGGAGCACCCGGAGGAAACCCATGCGAATGCAGGGAGGACATGCGGACTCCACACAGAAGGCTCTCCAGCCAAGAATCAAACCGGAGAACCTCTTGCTATGAGGTGACAATGCTAACCGCTCCACTGATTTGATACATGTTATTGTATGGTACTGCCTCTTTACCCTTTATACTTGAACTTTGCACTTCTGCTTCATTTCTATTCAAATGCTGTAAACAATTCTAACGATTCCAATGTGATTATATTTGCTATAACTGTTTTATACTGTATTCTTACTGCATACTGCTCTTTGCAGAGCTTGGGTAATGACTGAAAAGGGTCAACATGTCAGTTCACCTATCCAGTCATCAAATAATAAATAAATAAAGAAAGAAAGAAATAAATAAGCAAGCAAATAAATAAAATGTTCGCAATTAATGTAGCTGGAAGGATGTGTAGCAACTTCTACTGTGTCTAACCAAATATCACAGCTTTTATAGCATTAATTGAACAGTGTGTCACCCCAAATTGAATAGGGCCTACAGTGGTTACCAGAATCCTCCCTTGAAGAATATCTGTCTTTTAGATGTGTTCTGGAGACATATGCATTTACTACAGAAAAAGTATAGCGACCCTAATCCAAAATGCTAGTCAACATCTGTTCATAGCCATGCAGTTATGGCATGATCACACCCCGCGTTCCCTGCCCATAGCCTTCACTACAGTTTGTGAACAACTGATAGCCACATGTAACAACTGCAGTATGATAGTAGCAGAAAGAACTATGCAGGCTATAATCACTGTTATCTCTACTCTAGTATCTACAAATGTCATTACATGCTGTAGACCATATTTCCAAAATCAGGGGCACATGGGGTGATCAGACAGAGTAATTGCTCTGTCTGTCCCTGACACATGGGGTACACTTTCACATCAATATTCTTCCCTTGGAATCTGCCACACATCTTTTGACCCTATCAAATCAGAAAAAACACTACTGGCTGGCTTTACTAGTGTGTTAGTTTGGCAGCTTCCTGCATAAGTATGGAATTCAACTTTCCTTTCACTTTTTCCATATTCCTGCCTCTTAATTTATCTCTATTTTTCCTTTAGGTGCACCTCTTCCTAACATTCTGTTTTTTTTTCTTGTCTTCATCTCTGCTTTCCAGTTCTGATACATTGTATCCATCTCTATCTAATTTATTTCATCATTGGGTATTCCCCAATACAGCATTTAGAAAAAACATTTTTTCTGGTAGCTCATCACTGTAGGGCATCTGTGTGCTTAGACTTTCTCTGTCCATGATTTTTATAATTATTAGCTCTCCTACCTGAATAAAGGCCTTCCCATAATTGTCACCCTACTGCTTTTACTAGGGCATCTGTTAGCTGTTCTTTCCAAAGTGTGGAACATTTTTAATTAACCAGATTCATACAGAAGTTGACACAACTTATCTTTCATGACCATCATCCACAGACAGTATTCCTCACTCTGTACCCATTAATATATTGCCATTAACATAGCCAATCTCTCACAGTGGCTGTGTTATTTCTTTTATAATTTTCTAGGGTCTGTATTCATTTGAAATAGTGCTAGCGTTATCCAGCCAAGTACACAGCAATATTACCACACCATTACCAGGACTAACCTTATTTAAAGGTTGCCTTAAATGGGGGTGATAAACTAAACATGCACATATGCTCATCTCATCACCAGCTGGTATTACAACCCTGCTCCATACACCATACTCTGATAAGACAAGCCGGTACATACTGAAGAGGGTATTACACTCAATGATGGGTCTGTCAAGGGGCCGAGTACAGTGATATGATGTATAAAAAATGTAAAACATCAAAAACTGAGAGTCTTGATGGCGAAATCCTCATTTAATGTATAAAAGACAATGTATTAAGCACTTTCTTTCTGACCCACAATAAGGACTTCATCAGAATACATAAGAACATTTAAATCACAACTTTAAAAACATTCTAGGTGTCCCAGTGAACCTCTGGCCCACCAATAGGAATGCCTTTTCAATCATACAATCAACAATTCTTAAAATACATGATTAACCCTGACCATTAATGTTCTAGTAAAATAAAAAGCAATAAACTGTGTGTATTGTATTACATTAAAATACAAAAATACAAGAATTAATCCACTATTTTTAGTTATATAAACTTTAAAACCTCATGTATATTCACCATGACCACAGTGAAGGTTCCTTTTATTGAGTTTTACAGCCTGTCTGCTTTTTCCTTTAAAACTGATGAAACAGATATGGAATCATTCAAACCCAGGGGTAACATGGCAGCTAATCTAAGCTGTTACTGCAATTCACTTTTACACAACAAGTTTTTCCAACCACCCCACCCCCAAGGATTTAGAGCCACTTGTTCCACAATTCCAAAAGAAAATTTAGTAAAATTCTCACAGCTGACTGAATGTTTAAACAGTGCATTGGTTTCTTTTTTGTTTTTGATCTCATAGATATGCTCGTATATCCTACTTTTTAATGCCCATTCGTTCCTACCAATGTAATATGCCCCACAACCTTCACACCTTGCCAGGTAAACTACCCTCATGGTGGAGCAGTTTCCTTTTTGGAAAACAACCTTGTTACCCAACCTAGGGTGATTTCTTCATCCTTGATAATATAATTACACTGATTGCAACATCCACAGGGTTTAGTTCCCTTGTTGTAATTCAGTTTTACCCTCTTCTCCAATAACTTCTTAATATTGCTACCCATTTTGTTAATAACCATAGGCTCATTGCCCATCAATTTGCTGATTTCAGGATCAACCTTAAAAAAATTCCAGTTTTTCCTTATAATGTCCTTAATTTTCCCTATCACAGGGGGTGCATTGTATTATACATGCCCTCTCATAGTTGTTGACCCCAGTATTGCTGTTTCCATTTATAGTGTCTTGAGAGTTCCCCCCGAGAAGGGGCTTGTATCTATGACCCCATTCAATATAGACCCCTTGAATTATGTCATCAATCATTGCTACACAATATTCTCTTTCAGAAAACATAGTCCTTATTCTAACTAGTTCATCCCAAAGGTCTTCAAAATGTGAAGTTATATGGGCCAAACGAATGGTCTGCCCTTTAATCAAACTTCTCTTTTGAGATATGGAGAAGCTACTAGTGAAGTATAGATATGGATTACAGAACGTGTCTTTTCTGTAAATATTGGAGATGTAAACCCCTTTTGTGTATGGGATATGGTGATATCCAAATTATTTATCCTGGAGGAATCACAACAATGTGTAAATTCCAGAAATGTAGTGGAATGGTTTAAATATTCAATGAATAACAAAATATCTTCCTGTTTCCCTTTCCATAAAATAAATATATCATCCAAAAATCTGATGGATAATTGTATATATTTCCAGAATTCACAACTGAACACTTGTTTCCGTTCCCATCCTAGTAAAACAATACTGGCATACATGGGGGCACAAGCTGCCCCCATTGCCACCCCCTAGTTTGTTGGAAATATTGTCCTTCGAAATAAAGGTAATTCATTTCCAAGATTATGGACATTAATTCACATGTTAAAATAACTTCACCATGATTTAAAGTGGAGCATGTAAAGAGGATTTCTTCGAAAAGTTGCAACCCTTCAGTTTTAGGGATACTAGTAAATAAATCGTTTACATCTATGGTTAAAAATATCAACCTCTCAGACCAAAGCTCCGGTTTCAGTAAGGTCAAAATTTCCCAAGAGTCTTTGACCAAATGCTGTGTCTTTTTGACTACATGCTTAACAGTTCTATCCACCATAAGAGCTAGGGGATGAGTTTTAGATCCATGAGCTGAAACTATTGGTCTGAAAGGAGGTTTAACAATGCTCCAACGTATCTTAGGTATCCCAAACATAGCTAGTATTATGGGATTGTTTGTTAATAATCCATAGGTGTCCTTATTTATCTGCTGTGTAAGGACATATTCCTCTAAATAAGAATATATTCTATTGTAGGAAATGTTTATTTGATTTTTAGAGACCTGTATATAGCTGTTTCCATCAAGTAAAATGTTGTTTATCTCATTGAGATAGTCCTCGGTGTTGGAGAGGACCATACCACCACCCTGATCTGGTGTCATGATATGTAAAGTACTGTCTCCCCTCAATTCCTGTAGCAGGGAATTTTCTTCCTTAGTTAAATGTTATGAACCTGTCTAGATTCTGTCCAAGAATTGTAAATGTTTACAGTACAATTTTCTCATATACCCCTATCAAAGGATGTAAGGGAGGGTTGTATACACTCTTTCCCTTCAATACATTTGAAACTGGTAGTGGTACCTCATTTGTCTCCTGATTCTTGTTAGGGAACAAAATGTTAAAATTTAACTTCCTCATAAATAGTTTGATCTCTGTCAGAATATCAGCAAAATCTGGACATTTTGAGGGCACAAACTTAAAACCCTTTAAAAATAGGGTGAAAAACGTCTTAGTAATATCTCTGTGTAATTGCATGTTTTATACCCTTCAAAACACTGGACTATATGATCAGTGTCATCTATTAATTCCTGTGCTTTCCCTTGCCATAATTGGGATACCTCGTCTGATATGGGGGAACTTGATTGAAATAAACCTGTTGTTTCTCTGTTCTCCTGTTTGCTATTCTTTCCGAGTGTATGGGCATCTGAAAATCCCCTTGTTCTTCTACCTGTTCGTAATGCAAAACAGCTTCATTATAACTGACATTTCCCAGAATCACTGGCACCCTATCAACTCCATCGATGTTATTTTGAGGAATCCTACTACCCCTCTCCTAGCTTGTAAAAAAAAAATGATGTACAGTATAGGCCGTTTTATTTTTATATTGTTTCACAACTCTATCCAACTTATGTTGTTTTTTTTGCTAAGTAAACTATGTGAATAATTTTACCATATAGACCCTCATACTGTGAGAACAAAAGCTCTGCCAATATTTTGTCGTTCAATTCATTAACTTCTTTACAAATTGTTTCTTTCAAGCTTTCATTGTACTTCAAAACTTTTTCTAGAAACTCCACACCCCATCTGTCAAACATATTAATAAAATCCTCTACAATTTTTTCAGTATAAATTATTCCAAATGGAAATTTAAAAGCCTGCAGTCCCTGTGGTATAACCCCCAACCTCATGCACTCTTTCAAATACATCATTTCAATTTGCAAACTTCTGTTGTTGTTGTTGTTGTTGTTGTTTGTCTTTCGGCTTTTTCCGGTAAGGGGTCGCCACAGCGGAACTCCAGTCTGTTAATGATTGGCAGTAATTTTTTTTACGAAACACAGAGGTGCCAGCTCGACGCCCAACCTTCAACAAAGGCATGCCCATTTACGCACGCATGTCTTTCGAACGCTACCTAACCACGGGGAGGACATGCAGACTCCACACAGAAGGCACTCCCAAGCCAAGCCCAGAATCAAACTGGAGAACCTCTTGCTGTGAGGTAACAATGCTACCACCGTACCACCACGGCAAACTTCTGTATTTAAACAATTTCTTTTTGAAAGCAAAAATCATATATTTCAAAGAGTAAAATGACTCGCTGCTAACTGCGGCAGTATTTGTCTCTATTGTCCCTTCTTTTGCTCGAAAACAAAAGCCTCTACTCATGAGACCAACAGATTTTTCACAAATACAGCCTTCAGTGTCTCATGAATGGCACCCTGCTGGAGAAAGTGCAGGTTGCTGTACAGAAATGTGAGAAACATCTTGTACCTCAGACCTTGAGTCAAAACTAGAAGAAGATACAGTACCTGGTTCATTTTGTCTTCTCCGTACTTCTCTTGTAGTATCGGAAACTTGGTGTACCCCTTCACTACCGTTATCCAAAAATCCATGAGCTGTAAAGGCAACATGTCCACCATTACTCCTTCCCCATTCTGTACCAAGTTCAATGGACTCTGGAGGTTCAGAAACCATGTGTGAGCAGTGGGCATCTGGACTGGTGTTGCTAGGGAAAACCGGAAGCATTTCCCTCTGCCCTAAATCCCTTTGGCTCGATCCATTCACTTTTACTGAAGTTTCTGAAGATTTCTTTTGAGATAAAAGGTCAATTAACCTCATGAGTTCTCCTCTTAATGAAGCCACATCCTCCTTAATGGACTGAATTTCTGACTCCTGTGTCATGGTAGAGGATAGACCAAATTGGTCTAAAGTGTCTATCATTAGCTCTCCAAGACCACACGAAAGGACAAAAACAAATATCAAGTGTGTGAAACCTATCCACAGAACCAATAAATATAAAAAAAATTTAAAACAACAAAAAATGGAGAATTTTGATGGCGAAATCCTCGTTTAATGTATAAAAGATAATGTATTAAGTGCTTTTGTCCCAATCCACAATAGGGACTTAATCAGAATACACAAGAACATTTAAATCACAACTTTAAATACATTCTAGGTGCCCCAGTGAACCCCAGCCCTGGCCCATCAATAGGAATGCCTTTTCAATCATACAGTCAACAATTCTTACAACTACATGATTAACCCTGGCCGTTAATGTTCCAGTAAAATAAAAAGCAAGAAACTGTTTATTGTATTACATTAAAACACAAAAATACAAGAATTAATCCACTATTTTTAGTTGTATAAACTTTAAAACTTCGTGTATATTCACTATGACCACGGTGAAGGTTCCTTTTATTGACTTTTACAGTCTGTCTGCTTTTTCCTTTAATACTGATGAAACAGATATGGAGTCGTTCAAACCTGGGGGTTTTAAGCAGTGGCTCTGGTACCAGTCATTTGCTTAGGTTAGAGCCTCATGTTAGATGTTTGAGTCTTGGGGGATTCTATGACTGCTTCCAGTTTGCAATCATCTGCAAACTTGGTCAGACAGAGGCCTCTGACATCAGCCTTGACTTCTGAGAAGTAAGTGCTAAAGAAGAGCAGGTCCAGCATGGAGCCCTGATGGACTTCATTTGTGTCTGGCCTCTTTGTAGAGGTGGTCTCACCAATCCTAACTTCCCGAGTCCTATCAGTGAGTCAACTGGCTATCCAGTGCATTATATGGGGGGGGGTTAGGTCTAATTCCATAAGTTTGTTAACAATGCCTACGTGGGGCATTCTATCAAATGACTTACGCAGATCAAGTTGGTAGTATGCACCATTTTACCATCATCCATTGCTTTGGTGACCTTCTCAAAGATGTCCACCAGGTCATTTGACATGACCTTCCTTTGACAAAGCCAGACTGGGATTGACCCAGTATTTGGAGGTCTCCTATGTGTCTTTGGTGATCATCTCCATGATAATTCTTTCCATGGCTTTGCAAATAAGACTAGTCAGACTAATGAGTCTGTAGTTTCTAGGATCTGTTGATGGTCACCCTTATGAAGAGGGATGACAGATGCAGTCCTCCATTCTCATGCCACAAAGCCTGTTTTGAGACTATAGTTAAATAGGAACTCAAGTGGCCTTAATAGGTCATCTTTTAGACTATTCAGGAGGCATCTCAGGATGTTACTGAGGCTCATTAAGGGTGTGATTTTGGCCTTAGCAAGTCCAGCCATGATATAGTTTATGTTTATAGTTGGAGGGGGTATATTTGAAGGTATTTCTTGGGGGTGGCTGGGGGTGAGCAGGAGTAAAGTCGGAACTGAATTTTTCAGACAGCAGATTCACTATATCACCCAACTCAATGAATGTGGCAGAATTAACCACCAGTTCAGCATAAAACCAATTGGCCAAGTTTGTGGTCTGAGTCGGGATTACATTCTTTGTTTCTAATCACCCACAGGGAGTCAAACAATGCTTGTAATTTATGCAAATCTCAAGTCTTATCAGAGAAGACAAGGCCACCGATATACTCTGTATATTTAAATATCACTCAAGAAATAAACTAACCAATGAAAAAAACAAGTGAAATGTGAAGCCTATGTAATTTGTCTATCTTGCCATATAGAACAAAAATGCCTAGCCAAACAGATTTCATAAAATAGAAAACAAAATGGAACAGGTAATGCAGAAAGCAGCTCTATTAATTTAAGTAACTACACAACACAGAACAAAATAGATCAGATTACCTTCCTTGCTTCTTTGTTTCTAATCAACAGCAGGTGATTTCTCAAAGGGATGGTGGACAAGATGCAGCATTATGCTGGTTAGTTGTAGAAGTTGAGGGAGTAGTTATAAACATAGTAAGTTAGTGAAAAGTGTAAGGGAACCTGTAGTAGAGTGGTTGTGAGAAGTAGTAACAGGGGGCAAATAGGATAGGAATAGCACAGCAAATGTGTTATCCCTATCCTGTATCAGAATGAACCCAAACATCACATGGTGTCAAAAAAAGGGGAAGGAGTACCACTTATGAGTTCAGTTTTACCCACTACATTGAGACAGCTGAATGTATTACTCCATTTAACCACACATCCTTTGTCCCTGCTGCCCTCAATGGGTTATAACCAACAGAAATAAATGACACAACTGAGATAACCACAAAGACCAATGGACAAAATGGAAAACAGTTGAAAGTAACACAGTCTCTAGACAAATGAAGCAAGATATTATAAGACAAATTGAAAAAAAAAAAAAAACAATGCCACCCAAATGAATTAAGTTGCTAAGCTAGCAAAACAGTGCATGCAATAAAAACAGGCAACTTCACTGATAAAAAGGAATAAAATGAGAAAACAAAATAACACTCCAGCAAACTATGCAAAATCTAAAGTAAAAATCTTGAAAATGAACCAGCCATTTCCCTATTCGATTCAAAGGAAACGTCTTGATACAGCAAACGAATTTCGGCTACCCTCTTCTTTTGAATATAGTTCTAAATTTATCGTAAAGCCATACTTCCACTCACACTACCAGCAGTAATGGTTCTAGGACTCCATTTGACAGAAATCTGGAAACAATTGTTACAAAAATTCTGTCTCTTCAGTACTATGGAAAAGACAATAAGAAGGTACAACTACTTGACTTCACCTTGCTGGAGACCACACCATTAGGATATTTAAGCAACACACTGAGGTTGTGTTTATTAACGACAAATGTAATTAATACTGCAATCTTAACAGGAACTTTTTATATACTTGTCATTTGATTTTTGCTAGAAATCTAAATCCATAAGAGTCCATTGGAAACCTATGTGACTGAGACACAAAGAGTGAGTCTGAAGAACTGCATGACTTTTGCTAAGAAACAGAAATCTCTGTAGCATAAAAAATTAACATTTAAGAAGTACATTTTTGTCAGAATCTGAGTAAACACTTAAAAAAGCTGTGAATGTGTGTGAAGCAGTAAACCTAACAAGCATTCAGGTGAAGAACCTTGCTGAGAATGGGCAAGTATGCAAAATTAAAATGAAGCAAAAATACTTTTTTTTCGGCTTTTCCCAGTTAGGGGTCGCCACAGCGGAACTCCAGTCTGCTAATGATTGGCAGTCGATTTTTTTTTTTAATGGTGCCGAGTTGCCAGCCCGATGCCCAACCTTCAGCGAAGGCATGCCCATTCACGCATATCTTTCGGAGGCCACTCGACCACGGGGAGGACATGCAGACTCCACACAGAAGGCACTCCAGCCAAGAATCAGAATGTATTTTGTTTGTTTATTTATTTAGGTTCATAGGTAGGTGTGATGACCATGCCCTGGCCCAGCAATCAAGGAGCCTCAATCCTCACCACTAACACCAGGGAGGTTGTCTCCTAGAAGAGGAAAGGATAATAATACACACAGTAAAGTACAATTTCCCTTAAGTGCACAGAGAGATCACCATCAGTCTGGGGCTGGTTGCTCCCTTGCTCACCAGGTCCCCAATAAGACTCCCCACTGGCACAGCTATAGGGTCCAGATCTCAGCCTACCTGGCAAGCTAACCTCCAGTACCCTCTCTGTCCAACCAGTGCTTCGTGTCCCTGCCCCGGTAGCTGGCACACACCCACACTTTGAGATGAGTATTTATACAACTTCACAGACACTCCTGGGAAAGGTTGACACAGATTCTCTAGCTGTCCTCCTTTACCCAGACTATATGGTAGTAATTCCTGCCACCATCAGCTAATATAATTATCAGCTACCCAAAGGCCCTTGAAAGGGTGTCCAATTATTACTGTGCAATATTATTATCTAATTGGTAATATGACTATTCAGTCTAAGGCTTATTAGAGTGGCCTATTACGATAACCTCTATAAATATGCACTGTACGCTAGAACCTTCTTCTCCACACAAACCAGCCACAGGTAAAGGTTTTTAAAATATTTAATAATAAATAATTAAAACACAAGACAATACTACTACACCACAGAGATATCTAAGAGTTCAGAGATCACACAGAAACTTAAAATAATACAGCAGGACAGGTCTGATGTCAAAGAAAAACACTTAGTCTAACTTTCTAATCTTTAGCTATTCTTAAGAGAAAACACAGTGCTATAATCTTACTTACATACATAAAGAGCATAATAAGCAGTGCTGGGGTTGATGGTCCAAGACAAATGCTTTCAGTCTCTCACTAAGCAATAGTTTTTAAACACTAACAAACAGCTCTAAAGCCCTACCAAATTACATCACTTTGACACTCAGGTTTTCCCAGTATTCACATTACATCATCTTGACACTTAGTCTGGAGTTCCCAGGCCACAAACTGCATTATTTAGCAAGCTAACACCTGCTCAGAAAACTACAACAATAAAAGACATTTCACATGTATACTCTGACAATTATTCCTTAAGTTAAGACAATAGAAAGAATGTGTTCAGCCAGATGCTTTGTCACCACTTTTTAGATAATTGTAACTTCAAAGAACCTTTGAAATGCTTGGCTTGATTTTCCTTACAGTAGATGGCAAAGTTGCAACAATCTTGAAGTTCACATTTTACAGTGTTTTCTTTTATTTAAGAACACAAGCCTGCATTTTACATTTATTTATACAAATGATAGAATTATGTATCAAATTCTATTTAACTAGGCTGACAGCCTTCATCCATCTTTCCCCAATCTTCACAGTAGGTACTAGGCTATTGGCCCTAGGGCCTATATAAGCCTAGCCAAAAAGGTACCCTAGCTTTTGCCACCCAAGAAACTTTTACTGTGCGCCCGTCGAGCAGAGCCACGGAGGTGATCCCCGGGTGAATTTATTTGATACTTGGTAATAGGATAAGTGGACTGCTCAAGTAAACCTTTTCAGCCAGAACCCAGGTTCCAGATGACCAAAATACATAAAAATACAACAAAAGATATCATACATCATAACTCATATGACAACAAAAGTGCATATCATAAGTAAATACACATAGAAAAGGGGGTGGGAAGAAACAACAATTTTCACAATATTTTAAGAAATGCAAAAAATGTGTACAATATTGAAGTATTTGCAGAGTGGAGCTTTCTTAGTAGTGTGATACCCACATGCAGTACTTGTAAATAGTAAGTCTACAAGCCTCAGCAATGTAAGGATAAATCGATAATAATACAATGTGAAAAATATTGAAAACCACATATCAGACATCTATGTGCCTAACATTTTGATGATGTAGCTTAAAATGAAAAAGTATTCAAGTGAACAGATGTGCATGTTCAAGGCATTCTCATCAGCATAATAAGAAGCCATGTTCTTGTGGAAATTGCAGAAACAGTGAGGGGCAGAGAAACATTTTAGAAAATACTGGTGTAAATAAAGCTGTAGTCTGTGTAGCCACTGATTTAAACAGTTTCAAAAATGAAAAAGAAAAGTTTGTGAATGCAGTAGATGTACACACACTACATATACTTTCATCACAAAAGACATACCTACAGCAAAGCTGCTATTGCAAAAATTACTGGACTAAAAACTGACTTTAAATGTCCGTCTCACATTTAAGCTTGATACTGGCATAAAATGTAACATCCTAAAACTAAACTCAGAGATTTGGGATTGAAATGCACTACAACAGAGTCCAAAACTAAACTACTGTTTAATTCAATTCACAAATCAACACAACTAAGACAAAAATAATGTTGGTGCATTTGTAAAACAAAACCTACAATCTATTTTTTCAAGTTATGTCAATATAACAAACTAATATATTGGACAAAATGGGTTATGAGCTACTGGACAGAAGGCATGGTGTGCAGTTACAGTCACAGTACACTAAAGGACTGTATTACATCAGTGCAGACAATCTAACACAGATTCATTCAGTAACAGGCTGCTGATTTAATTACTGGTACACATAAGTTACCACATGGTATGAACAGGAGTACAGACAAGACAGTTGTCATAGTAGCAAATGGGGGAAATTAGAAGAATCTGAAAAATGAGACAGAATGGGAAATAGTGGAACAGGTTAACAGCTTCAAGTATTAGGGAGGAGTCAAAACAATGGTGTGATCAGTAATTCTGTATGGCACAGAAACCTAGGCACCTAGTATATGCAGAGCAGTTGAGGAAGCTGTAGGTAGTGGAGATGAAGTGTCCAAGATGGATTATAGAATACACAGTGTGAGACAGCAAAAGAAATAAGGACATCAAAGTAGCTGCAAGTGCAGAGAAAGTCAAAGACAAAGGATCACAGTAGTTCAGATGCATGTGAAGGAAAACAGAAGCCAATTTGGTGAAGATTTGGGAGAAACAGGAAAAAAATAAGAGGAAATGAGAGCATCCAGCAATGAGATAGATGGTCTGCATGAGAGGCAACCTGCGACAGTTAGGCATGACCGATGAAGAAGGTAGGAGAGTGGCATTGAATAAAGAGAGTTGGCAACAGTAGGCATGACACACTGATCCCACTTAGGAAATGGGGAAAAAGGGGTTGATGATGATTGTGACATATTATGTTAGCATGTCTTCCTGACCCACATTGTACTATGCTTCCTTGTGAATTACCACATAGGTCAATGAGCAAATGTGTTGCCTGTTTATTCTAGTTTAAATGTCAGTTAGTATATCTTTTGTGTTGACTTTTATTCAAAGCATTCTGAAGTCAATTAAGCGGCAAAAATATTAATAAAAATCAGTTACTTGCTTTATAAAGAATTTTTTTTCACATCACAGGATTCTAGACATCTGGATACCTATAGTTTGCAAGTCAGGAATTTTATTTATTTTGACAGGAATGGAAATTTCCATATGTAACAACTAGCAAAGGATATCCACAATCAAGGCGTGGGCCAAGTAGACAAAGTTATAAAGACTGCCAAAACCTAATTAAAAGGCTTGACAGCCTTAAAGTGCAGAAATGTTTTTCTTCAACCAATAGAGATACCACCTTCTCTGCTGCTGATAGGGAAGAGAATGAAGGCAAAGTGGCAAAGCTACCTGCTTTGTCAGTGTTACTGCACCATCAGCACATATCAAATGAAAAATCAGACTGACAAAAAGCTTAACTAAAACAGAAATATTTGTATGACAAAACCAACAGAATATGATCAATAACTCGGGTTCCTATTAGATTGTTGAAACTCCGTTTACGCGAATATGAAATCATCGACACATATTGCGCGAAATACATAATCGTCAAACGTGTAAAACCACAAAATTCGAAATGTCGAAATGTGTTTTGGTTGGCCCGTCTGCAGTATAGCTCTGTAAGGTAAGTGTGCGATAGTTACGGACCTTAGGGTTAGGGTGCGGGTTAAGGTAAGTGCATAGATAGGTTATGTATGTAAGATTTAGTGTAGTGTTCATAGGTTCATAGGTTCATACTAGGCTATCTGCCCTAGGGCATTTATAAGCCTAACCAGAATGTGTTTGGCTTTCGCCACCCATTTTAAATTAATTTTGCTATGCCCTTTTTTGAGGTTAGTATACTGTGCCTCTGTCTAACAGTGACACAGAAGTGATACCCGGGGTAAACCTACGATCTCCCATCCACTCATCAAGATTCCTCTTGAAGAGAGTCAATGAGGGACTCTGTTATAAGTAGGGTTTTGTTAAATGTATTTATGTGTATTATTTATTTTGTTTGGGTATATCTCCGTAGGGGAAGTGTGCGGTAGTTACGGACCTTAGGGTTAGGGAGGGGTTAAGGATAGTGCATAGATAGTTTTGTATGTGGGATTGAGTGTAGGGTTAGAAGTTGAGGGTTTGGTTAATGTATGGATGTGGTTTATTTATTTTGTTTGGGTAGGTAGTATGTAGAGGGTGGTGGGGTTGGCCGACTATGAACGTTCGATATTTTAAATTTGGCGGTTTAGTACATTCGGTATTTTCGTGGTTCGAGTAATACATGCCACTGTTTTGGTATTCGATGTAATGGAGTTTTGTTGATTTAATATAGACCCCAATAACTCACCAGAAAGTTACTTGAATCCAAAAGCCACATCAAAAAAAAAAAAAATCAGAGCTACAAGAAACTGTTGTCATCAATTAGGCTGAAATACTGAAATCTTACACATCTGGAACTGAAACAGAAAAAGACATCTGGTATGTATGACACAACATTTATGCAAAGGAGAAAGCCAAACTAATCAGTACAAAAATGCAGCTGCAAAAAATATTTGAAGAGAAATATAGGCAAGGACGCTTGGATATGCAAAATTTTACAATACAAAAAATAAGATATCAAAGGGGGATATACAAAATATAATTAGTAATCTAGAAATTACAAAAACGGCTGAATGGAGCTCGAGACAGAACTACTCAGAATAACTCAGAATACCGGAATTGTTAAACCAATCACAAGTTTAATATAAGCAAATACCATTAAAAACATATCAGACTTTAACAACATACCAATTCTGGATACATTGTAGGTGTTCATAAAAGCACTCTTAACTAACATCAAATACTGAAACAATACTAATTTCATGAACTCTTAACGTACTCTGACACAGGATTGGGGTCAATTCCCATCATGGTATTAGAAACCCAAAACACTTGGAGAAATTAAACCAGATGAAACATTAGGTGGACAGACATCTGTATAACACATGACTGTCCTCAACTCAAACATGTGACATATCAGTGAAATTACCTGGCATGAGGAGTCTGCACAGAGAACTGAACAAAGTGAATAATAGGTAGACTGTTCCTGATTTAAACAACTCTTCTGAACATGACACTAACCAAGTCAATGATTCTCTCTGATCCTAACGAGACATACGGTTATGTACCTGCTTGGTCTTTAGTACCTGGAATTAGTTAATCCACCAAGGCTGAATAAAAAGTATCAACATTTTTAAGGCTTATTAATGTACCAACATGTTGGAATGACTACACTGCTTCTTATAGGAATGATATTTACTGCTTATATAAATATGATGCATTACCACATAAATGGTTGCATGAATGAAAAATGTGAAATGTACTTTATGTTACAACCCCATTTTAGTACATCACAGTTCAGTTACTAATCCGTATTATACACAAAAACCTTTAGCCTGGAGGAAACAATGTAATGAATAAAGAAGAATATATCTTTAAGATTCAGTACCCATAATGCTAACGTGCAGGATGGACAGCCTAGTTGAGCAAATGATGCCATAATACTAAAACGAATAGACGCACCCATCATTGGCTCCTTTGTGTCAGTATTTGCAAGTAAATCTGATCTCCAGTATAGATCTGAATGAACCAGAATATTGCAAAAGTATCTTTTCATAGTTTCCTTCCCCATTTTGCATATCAGCCTATTGCAAAGTTTACTGTCATCAGTTAAAAGGCACAGTGACGCTTACTGGTGATATTGCAATACTTATTCATATAGAACCCACGTCACTGTTATTTTAATGAGCAAATTATATAACTGATATCAAGCATGTCTGAGTAAAGAAACTTTTGCTCATGAATGAAAATGACTGTAAATAATGAAGCAATGCAAATTATGCCCATGATGTCTTTATAATGGAGCTTTTCTCCCAGGGCCTCTGCTAAAAAAGGGAAATTGTTAAGGCAGACTTTCCAAGTAAACATAGGCCAACAAATATATAACACTGACCACATGAAGAGGTATATCAGTAGGTTCGTCAAATAGATAACAGATCATGTGATTAGTACTTTGAAATTCAAAGAAACCGAGGTGAGGGAAAGAACTAGATATGGCAGAAAATGTTAATATTGTAGTTAAAAGGTGGGGTATAAAGAAGGTCCATAGATAATTTTATATATATATATATATATATATATATATATATATATATATATATATATATGGCTTTCATAAGGATTATATATCTTTATAGCAATTGATAAAGCTGTTTGAGATTCATTTGGTTCACAGTCAATAATCATAAAACATATTCTCACAAAGCCCAACTGTTTCACATCAGTAATAGACTATTCCTTACATTGTGAATTATCATATTACTTATTCTGTCTTTCAGAAATTGAGCTTTGCAGGTGATTACAGGTTAATAAATTACTATTACAGTCATCAAGTGCCTTTTTGCATTGGCCTATCAGCCAAAGCTTTACTTGACAAGCTTCTTTGTGCTTTTGAGGGGGCTCCAGGTTTCCACTGTAGCCTCCAAATTAATATGATAGCTCTATACTGTTACATCATATGGGGTAAACAGAATTATTCTCAATGTTGCTAATGCAGTATCAGGCTACAAAGCTTGACAAATTGTACTTTAAGGAACCTGGCTGACAGAATTCCAATTTCTTCTCTGCAGGCATGCAAGAATAGGAATATGCATTATCCCATGCATGGGTCTCTTCAAAATATCCATAGCATGATTCTAGTTATTCTCATTAGGGATAATATATGTAATATATAATTATTGACCATGGGTTGGGTAAGGCCAGTATATCACCAAATAGGATAGGTTGTTTCAAACACTAAAAGGGAAATTGGCTAGACTTAAATGGTCCACAAGAGCAGCTAGCTTAGTACTTACCGTGAATTTATGAACCTATTAACTGAGCTTCCAATTCCAACATCAAGCACTTTGGCAACATACTGAAAAAAATAAAGGGACCTTTTATTGCCACATGGAAAAATGCAAGTGTAATGCCTAGTTTCTAAGCAAAAAGAAAGAAATTGTTTTATAGCACCAGCTTCTTTCTCTTCAGTGACAGGACAGGTAAGAAAATGCTTTAACTATGAATAAAAATAAATGACATATATATATATATATATATATATATATATATATATATATATATATATATATATATATATATATATATCAGTGAGAGACATAGGTATCACAAACCTCATCCTTTTCTGACAAATATATCAAATGGTAATTGTCTGCTAGAATTTAAAAAAAAAGCTCTTTGCCATGCTTACAAAATTTTATAGTAGCCACGACTCTTAAAATGGGAAGCTGTTAAGGCCTGCCTATCACTTTTATTGCTGTGCATAATAAAGCAGAATCTTCAGAAGAAGAATCATTAAAAATCAGTCAACTGCATACCATAAAACAAGACACAGAAAACTCTGATAAATAAATGAACATATTTTTATTTCTCAGAAATTACAAATAACAGAGCTTTGGGTTGTATGTCTCCAAATAGTTTTCCACCAAGAACTTCATAATTATACCGTTTGCAACTTTTCAGCACAATGACATGCTTAAAAAAATGAGCTCCTGGTAACAGACTACAATTTATAGATTCATAGGTAAGTACTATGACTGAGGGCATCTATAAGCCTAACCAGAATGTGCTGGCTTTCGCCGCCCCCTTAGATTAGTTCCCTGTGCCTCAGTCCAGCAGAGCCATTAGTTCCCTGTGCCTCTGTCCAGCAGAGCCACTGCAGTGATCCCTGGAGTAAATTTTCTGTTTTCCATCCACTCGTTAAGGTTTCTCTTGAAGAGTGTTAGTAAAGGGCTCTGCCTAATGTAGATTGGAATCCTGTTCCAAAGCATGGGGAGTCTCTGGGACAGGAATCTATCTCTCTAGCACGTCCTATTTATTGCTGTGGTGAGGTTTAGATCCCTAGAGCGTGTGGCTCTCAGAGATTTTTTTTTTTTAGGTGGAGCATGTCCATCAATTCTGGGTTGGACATGGCCTTGTATGTCAGGCATCGATCACCTCTGAGTATACGGTATGTAACCGAGTACAGCTGGAGTTTCTTCAGTCGGGCTGCATACGGCATATGTTTGAGGCCAGTAATCCTCTTGGTGAGGTACTTCTGTGGTCTTTCCAGCTGTTGCAGGAGACTTGTAAGGTACATCCCAAATGGGGTGTTGTACTCTATGATGGATCTGATGAGTAGAGGGGTACAATAACCTCTTTTGTTCAAGATGCAAACCCTTTTGCGATTAAGTGAGCCACATAGAAGGATTTTCTAACCTCCTTGGCAATATGATTATCAAAGGAGAGATTACTATCTACTTGGTTTCCCAGATCCCTTATTACATTTTCTGTATTTAGGGGACTACCACGTATGTGGTAGTTCACGGGTACTTTGTTTTTTCCAAAGGGGATGACTATGCACTTTTGTGGCATTTAGCATGAGGCCATGATTTTGACACCAGGTATCCATCTCAGTGAGACCCTTCTGGAGGATGTCTGTATCAGCTGGAGAGTCAAATATGGCCCCCAGTTTGCAGTCGTCTGCGAACTTGGTCAGCCATAGTCCTCCTGTGCTTGCCTGTACCTCTGAGAAGTATATACCGAACAGGAGGGGTCCCAGGACTGAGCCCTGGGGGACGCCACTTGTAACTGGTTTAGAGTCGGACCTAGAGCCTACAACTCTCACAGTGTGGGTTCTATCAGTGAGCCAATTGGCAACCCATATCGTGACGTAGGGGTTTATGTTCAGGCTGGTGAGCTTGTCTATAATATCAGAATGGGAAATGGTGTTGAAAGCCTTTGCGAGGTCTAGATACGCTGTGTGGACCTCCTTTACCTCATCTAAAGCCTTGGTAACTGTCTCAAAGAAGTCCACCAGGACTGGGTAGGGTCCAATGTTTGAGGGTTCCCAATGTCTCTGTTAATGACTTCCATGATGATATACTCCATAACCTTGCAGACCAGGCTAGTCAGGCTTATAGGGCGATAGTTCCCGGGGTCCGTTGTGGCTCCACCTTTGTGGAGTGGGATAACTGTTGTTGTGTGCTACTCTATGGGTAGGTAGCCTGTAGAGAGGCTGTGTTTGAACAGTGTGTTTAGGTGAGGGGTTAATTCATTTTGGAGCTTGTGTAAGACTCAGCCTAGGACACCGTCTGGTCCCATTGATGGATAGGGCTGTCCTGTGTGTCAGTGATTGCCAGGGCACTACATTCTTCTGGTATGGTTATGGGCCCTTTAGGGGGTGAAGTTTGCACTTAGCCTGTCTGCCAGAATGTTGGCAATATCGTGTCGGTTCAATGTATTTTGTGCCATTCTGCACTAACTCAGAGCAGATCTGAGAGTTTCCAATTAGGTTCTTGACATAGCTAAAGAACACTTTGTGGTTATCTTTGGAGTCCTTGGCAATTTTTCTTTTGAAGCTAGCCTTGGATGATATTACGAGGGATCGTAGTTTCTTGCTGATACTAATCAGGGATGTCTTTCCTTCTTGGGATTTTACTCTTTTCTGCACTAGTTTCCTCCTCCTATTGTATAGCTTGTTTATGGCAGGGATCCACCAGACTGGTTTCCTTTTCTTTGAGGAGTGAGTCTTGGTTTTGCTTGGGATAGCATGATCTATGCCTTCTTGCAGGTGCTCATAGAGTGCCTTTGTAAGGGATTCATCAGCTTGGAGAGTGTTGTCTTTAGCATGGGGGCTGTGAACCTTTCCACCTCAGTCTTAAGCAACGTGAAGTTTGCTTTTGAAAAGTTTTTCACAGTGGTTTCCTTGATTAGGGGTGGGGGTGGAATGTGGATATCCAGAGTGATTAGTCTATGGTCTGATCTAACCAGCGAGGGTTTGACCTCTGGTGTGGAACACTAGTCGCCCATGTTGGGGATGACTAAGTCCAATATGTTGTCACCTCTGGTGGGGGTGTTGACCAGTTTATTCCGGGGTGTTCGAGTTTATAAATTCTAGGAAGCATTGGGCAAGGGAGTTAGTACTTGAGTAGTTCTCCCAGTTAATGTTTGGGTAATTGAAATCACCCAATATTAGGGCATTTGGTAGGACCTTCATATTTTCCAGTGTCTCCAGAAACACGGAATGGGGGTCCTGGGTCATGGTGGGTGATCTGTAGCAAGCTACAATTTGAATTGCAGTTTTGCCCCTTGTTAGTTGCACATGGATGATCTCTGAGGCATTGTGCTGTGCCACTAATCTGGAGGTGTAGGTATCCTTGATGAATATGGATACACCCCCACCTTTTGTGTTTCAGTCCAGGTTCTGTGGCCGAAAAGTATGGTATGAGTTATAGCCTGATAATGCTGGTGTGCTCTCTGGAGCCTTAAACCAGGTTTCTGTTACTGCACAGATATCGATGTTCTCCACACTGAGGAGTGCCTTGAGTGCATGCATTCTGAGGTTTAGACTTCTGGCGTTGAGTAGCATTACCCTTAGATTTTGGTTACTTGTGCTATTTACAGTGGTAGGTTTGTCTTTTGAGCCTTGTCTAAAAAAGGCACTATGGGGGCAGCAAAAGCCTTGGTCAGTATTCGAAAGTCTAAGGGTGACAGGTGCAAGCCATCTCTGGAGAAGCAATGTGGCTTATCGAGCATGTCATCCCAGGTGGACAGATACTGGATCCCCTTTGAATGACACCAGAAACTTACCCAGTTGTTGAAATTGATCATTTTTTTCTTTATACTGTGGCATCATTCTTGGTGAGGGCAGGATGCTACACAGGGTCAGGGTCATACCAGCCTGGGCTACATGATCAGAGAGCTCTTCCATGTCTCTTTTCATGTAGTCCAGGGAGGTACGTCTCAGGTCATTCACGCCAACACGGACAATGACAGAGTCATATTTGTACTTGTACTGGAGTGACCTGAGTGCTTGTGTTATGTGGCGGATCCTGGTGCCTGACAGGCAGCTAACTGTAACCTTCTCCTTGTCCAGCCTAGTTAGTGGGACATCAGTGTGCCTAACTATAGAGTCACCTATTACTAGTATATTGGGTATGTTATTTTGCCTTAAGGGCTGTGATTGTGTGGCACACTGATTATGTGAAGTATGTGTTTCATGGTTTGTGATGGGGTGTGGAGGTTACTTGGGTGTCTGCTTTGGAGGTCTCTGTTGCTTTTGCAGATTTTTATTTAGAGCCTCAGAGTATGTTTTCATGTATTTATGTGTGTTATTTGCCGTTGTTGGTTTAGTAGGTCTATGTGAGGCTGGTGGTGCATTGCAAGTATTTTTCTTCTCCTCTTGACTGTCAGTTCCAGTCTTGGGTTGAGAGAGCTTTGCCTCCAGTCTGGCTGTATAATTGCATCTCTCGCATATATTAGTGCTTGGTGGTAGGAGGAGAGCCTTGTCTGTGTACATGAGGCAGTTGTAACATTGCCTTAAAATGCCCAGATTCACCAGATGGACTGGAGAGTACGCCTGAAACTGCCCTTTGGACATGCCTGAATGTCATGTCTATATGGCAAATCATGATGTATTTGTAACAATGAAGAAAAGAGCTTTTATATCACTTTCCAAAATACGTAGGCAGAACAATTTAGTATTCTGTTTACTGGAATTGCAACCCTAAAAATTCCTATCACTGGAAAGTATGTGATGAATCATTATTTGATGTACAGCATCCAAGTTAGAAAAACTAACATAAAAATGAACAGACAACTCTTCTATTTCCCATAGAAAAAATAGCAATTAGCATGTTAGAGTACCAACATGCTAAAAATCTATTTTCCTTTGACTCCTCTGATTTACTATTTTCTCCTACATATGATATGTATAAAGTATACTAAGCGTCATGATTACTCTCATGTGGATTGAAAGTATGTCAATAATTTTCTATAATAGAATGCTTTTATGTTCGTACCCATACCCATTTCCATATCTCAATCTTTGTATTGTTCTGTATTGGCTTCTTGTATATTAAAAACTATCTAATATTTTTCTAACTGTGGAGCTTTTCTCCCCGTGCCTCCACTGAAAATGGGTTCCTGACCAAGTGGACTTTCCTAGTCAATAAATAAATAAATAGGTTCATAGATGTTTACTAGGCTAAGACTACAAGGTTCTTTTTAAGCCTAGCCATGCATCCCAAATCTCTGGCAAGGAGATGAACCATTTACAGGTTACATGTTTGTATTAGAGACATAGGTGCCAACCAGAGATGAATTTCTGGTTTCCCATCCAATTGTCCAAGTTGCACTTGAATTGGATTAGGGAGGAACTCTGCTTCACATAGATGGGGAGCCTGTTCCATAGATGAGGTAGTCTCTGGGATACATATCTCTCCAGCAAGTCCTATTTATATCACAGGCAAGGTTTAAGTCTTTAGAATGGGTAATTCTGGTACTGTTTGTTTTGTGGATATGCAGGAGGTCCATCAGAGTGGGGTCTGACAATACCCTGTAAGCCAGGCATAGATTTCCCCTCAAAAGCCTATAGGAGACAGAATACAGGGATAGGGTCTTGAGGTGGTCTGCATAGGACATATTACTTATGCCCTGTGTTCTTTTAGTGAGGAACCTTTATGGATGTTCCAGTTGTTGGATATGCCTGGTTAGGTACACACCAAAGGGGACATTATACTCAATGATAGGTCTGATGAATGCCGAATACAGTGGAACAATGACTTTGTTGGACTTAAATTCCATACCTTTGTTTATAAGTTGTGCAACATAGAATGATTTCCTCACCACTGTAGAAACATGATGATCAAAGGCTAGATTAAAGACTATGTGTGTCCCTAAGTCCATGACTACTAAATAGATCCTGACTAGAAATAAATGTCAGCATTAAAGTAGTAGATGCAAAACTTAAAAATGTCTCGTACATTAAACACTTGCAATCACTATTGTAACTTTTACTGAAAACAAATTATCTGATATATAACTGTTTTGCAGCAGTTTAACACTGTAGTGTTAAAGAAAAACTACCTCACACACAATTTACAAATTTTATTATACATTTATAATGAAGCCATATAATGTTTATAAACGGATTATACATCATTAGTCTATAAGACTGGACACCTCTTTCCAAATTTGGACTTCTTTCCACTGCCACAACTAGCCTCTCTTAATCAGATACCAGACTATTTAAATAAAGTCTTAAACAGCATGATGGACATAGCCCCTACCCTTATCAAAAGCAACATGATAAAGAACAGATATTATCTATAGATCTCAGTACAAATTAAAACTGTAAAACAGTTTAAAACTCCATCTTCTTGATGGCTGTAACAAAACTTTAATACATTTTAGGCAGTGAAAAATAGAAAGAAATCTTTCATTTAAACCACCAGGAACTTCTTCAGGAATAGACATACAATATGGCCCCCAACACGTTCTAGAACCGAATAATCAAATCTATTTCTTTACTCTAAGAAAGCTACTGAAAAGTTGGTTCCAAGAAAACATAAAAAACACCTGGGCTCCCACAGCCCAGATGCTGACATTCAGCCTAGTTTCAGGAATAGCCACAACGCCCTATATTGCTTCGTTCTCTCACAGATACCATGTTCCATGTTAAAAAAGGAGAATGTACAAAGTAGTTTCTGTGGATTTATACAAACCATATGATTGTTTGCTCCTATCTCTGAATTAATGATGTCCATGGCATAGTTGCAGAGAGTGAATGTATCCTAAGGTTTTTTGGCTACCCTCAGTGCAGTTACTAATTAAATATTCACTTCTCCCTCTCAAGACCTTAAATCAGCACCACAGAGTTTGGTAAATAGTCCACTGTTGTTCTCCTTTCTTTAAATCTCATCCAGTAATGCAATACCTATTTCAGGGAAAGGCATCCACAATTAATGTAGACCTAGAACGTTCTACCGTCATCATGCCCTTAACAAGTTATGATCTGACCTGCCTCTTCATCTGGATTACTAAAAAAACATTTTGAAATGAAAATAAAAGATGTGTTGTTTAGGATAACAGACAGCCTAAATAAGGTTTCCACTGTCCTTCTGTCCACTGACCTTCTGTCCCAGTGCCGGGTGGGCATATGCTTCTCCTTTACCCTTACATAATGACAGGACTCATAAAAAAAAAAAAAAAACTTGTGACAGTGTTCTTAGCATGCTATAGGAAAACTATGTTTCTAAGATCAGCAACAATGGAAGAACTGAAAGCCGAGTTTCCATTCAAATTATTTAAAAAAATCAGAATAGATGGAAACTAAACAAAGCAGCCAATCAAAGATACTACTGAACTGTCCAGCAATTATATTACTTCCCTTTAGTAGCCACTAAAATGTTCAGTAGCTAAGTGCAAAAGAAATTGTCCTCTCAGCATGACTATAAAACTACCATCATCATCATCAACTCCCTTCTTTCATATTTTCTACATGGCGTTGATGTGTTATGTCAACTGTCGCCATCTCTCTCTTGATTCAATCCCATACTCCTGCCTGCCTCAACAGTCATGCCGGACTATCACAGATCTTCTCTCAAACAATCCATCCAGCTCTTTGCTGGATGCCCTCATTTCATTTTGCCTTCTTCCTATCTGTCCCAAATCTTCTTCACCAGATTGTCTTCTGTTTTTCTTCCCATGTGCCCGAACCGCCATAATCTGTTCTCTTTGATTTTTTTCTACAATTGGAGCTACTTTGGCTTCTGCTCTTGTGTCTTCATCTCTTCTTCAATTACCACAGCGTGCATCCTACCACCCATGTTAGGCACTTCATCTGCAACACCTCAACTGCTCTACCTTTACTGCCCAGGTTTCTGTACCATATAGTAGTACTGGTCGCACCACTGTTTTGTACACCTTACTTTTTAATTTCTTTGGCATTCTTCTCTCATACACTACCCCAGACACTCTATGCCGGTTTGCTGAAGCCTCTAATTCTATCTTTGACCTCTTCATTCTGACTCCCCTTCTCATCAGCCACCCCTCCCAGACACTTGAAGCTGTTAACCTATTCCACTACTTTCCCTTCTAGTTCAATTCTCAATTTCTTCCGAGTTCCCCCATTTGCTGTCATTACCACTGCCTGTACTCAGTTTCATCCCATGTGCCTTCAGTTTTGCATTCCATTGCCATATTTTTTGCTGAAGTTCTACCACAGAGTCTGCCTGAAATGCCACATTGTCTGCATACAGCAACGTTGTTGATCTGTCTGTGACCTGTTTGCTAATGGAGTCCATCATCAGAAAGAATAGCAGTGGGCTCAGAGCTCAACCCTGATGCACACCCACTTCCACTGTGAACCCTCTGTGAGACCAAACACTGTTTGTACTTGAATCATTAGGTCCATGTACATAGCCTACAAGCATCCTCCAAAAGGGCCTCATAGAAACAGACAACTGGTGCCAGAGCCATGGCCTCAAGCTAAATGCCAAAAAGTGTATAGTCATCCCCTTTGGCAAAAACAAAGTGCACACAAATTACCACATAGGTGGTAATCCATTAAGTACAGAAGAAGTAATTATTGACCTGGGGACCCAAGTTGATAGCAGTCTCTCATTTGACAACCACATGGCCAAAGTGGTTAGAAAAACATTTTATATAGCCCACCTAATCATGAAGGGATTCACATCTAGATCAGGGGAGGTCATCGTGCCTCTTTACTCATCCCTCATCAGGCCCATAATTGAGTACAATGCCCCTTTTGGGATGTACCTTACCAGACACCTGCAGCAACTGGAAAGACACCAAAAGTACCTCACCAAGAGGATCAAAGGGCTCAAACAGATGCCATATGCTGCCCGGTTAAAGAAACTCCAGCTCTACTCAGTGGCATACCGCCTGTTCAGGGGCGATCTGTGCCTGACGTATAAAGCCATGTCCAACCTGGAATTAATGGACATGCTGCACCTCAGAAAATACAAATCCCATCGAGCTACGTGCTTGAGAGACTTGAACTTCAGCACTGAAATAAATAGGATATGCTAGAGGGACAGATTCATAAACCAGAGGCTCCCTTCACTCTGGAATAAAATCCCAGTCCAGGTTAGGCAGAGTCCCTCATTGACTCTCTTCAAGAGGAATCTTGATGAGTGGATGGGAGATCGTAGGTTTAACCTGGGTATCACTTCTGTGTCACTGTTAGACAGAGGCACAGTATACTAACCTCGAAAAAGGGCATAGCAAAATTAATTTAAAATGGGGGGTGAAAGCCAAACACATTCTGGCTAGGCTTATAAATGCCCTAGGGCAGATAGCCTAGTATGAACCTATGAACCTATGAACAATGTTCTGGGTACTCCGAATCACTAAAGGACTGCACAAATTGTCTTTCTTGGGTCCTTGTCATATGCTTTCTCCAGGTTTAGGAATGCCCAGTTGAACTCTATCCTCACCTCTAGCTTCTTCTCAAGTATCTGTCTCACTGCAAACATCAGGTCATTTCTGCTGCATCATCCTTTCCAGAACTTTCATGCAATGTGACAGGAGTTTGATACCTCTGTACTATGCAAAGTTGTGGCTGTCCCCTTTGTTCTTGCACACTGGCATGAGTATACTTACTGTCCAGTCATCTGGGATACGCCTTTCTCTCCACACTGCTGAGTACCCTTAGGAGCCATTGCTCCCCTGTCTCATCCAGCATCTTTATCATACCCACTGTCACCTCATTTGCACCTGCTGCGTTCCCTGACTTCATTTTCCTTAGAGCTGTTCTTAGTTCTTCTATGGTAGGTTCCACTTCTTCTCTCATCATAGGCTGTGTCTGGTGCAGTACAGCTTCTGTGAGGTTTTCTTCATTCAGAAGCTGCTACAAAAACAACAGTCTAAAATTAATAAAGGGAAAAATGTTGTACTGTCAAAACCATCCTTTCTAACACTACTGTGTTTACAGACCACGAAGTAGGCATGAAATAAAGCTTCACTTACATTACTTGCCCTGCCATAAAGTGATTGCCAGCCAAATACATATGCACATGCAAAAGCTGCTTCCATGGTACAGATGGATAAAGTTCTGACTGTGACCCAGATGACCTACAGAAGACACCTGGGAAGGGAGGAAGGGCATGAGAAATGCCATCTCACACTTCCTGGATGAGGGAGGGTCAGCCTAGTATGATTCACTGCTGACTCCAGCAGAGATAACAACAGCCATAATGGGGGATTGTAGACTCTTACATATCCACCAAGAAGTGAATTTGCTCTGTAGCTGGGATCCAAAACAAATGGCAACCTCGATAAGACCAATAAGCGTACCAGTCACTTAATCCGCCAAGCGGAACATGTTTATTGACGAAAATTACAAAATATAAAAAGTAGAATAATGTTAAGCGCTTTCACTCATACATTAGAGCTTCTTCAGAACAACTTTCACAAATGCAGATCGCAGTTTAAATGCTAAAACTGGCGCCAAAAGATAATGCTTCATAGCTGGGATCCACACATACATGGACAAACACATATATCAGTCATCAGTATCATGGACTCAACAGTCAGGGTGCTTTGGGAGCAGGATAGAGGGCCACGCAGAAAACCCTGATATCTGTCAGGACAATATCATTACATGACAAGCTCACAACCAAAGAGAAATAAGCTGTATGTCTCGGTGACAAGAGGCATGACACTTTTCAGATGAAACAAGGAAATATTGTAAAGTGCATAACAGAGCCAGTTACTGAGTAGGAGCTGCGGTTTTACATTCATAGATTCAAATGATTATCTAACCAAATACTGGACTTCAAGAAGCATAACCCCATGCAGATATTTTCTATTTCTCGTGTGTGTGTGTGTGTGTGTGTGTGTGTGTGTGTGTGTGTGTGTGTGTGTGTGTGTGTGTGTGTGTGTGTGTATGTATGTCTCTATGCATGCATATATAAGGATTTTCAAAGGAAGTTTCTGACTAAGTTCTGAATGTAAGGGGAAACTTTTTCCACAGTCTTGGAAGGCACTGTGCAATATGTCAGTCACATTTTATAAATACTAATATTTTTCATATTAGGTTCCCCAGCAGTGCATTCCAGGCTTAAGCTTTCAAACAGATTTGGATTAAATATTGCCCTGCAGACTAGGCAGATGTCCTCTAAAAAAGAAAAGGTACATTATAACAACTTCTGAAGCCATTCAGAATAGTTCAATTTTTTTTCATCCTTATGATTTTTCCTACTGTACCTTTTCAAGTCACTGCAGGTAAACTTTTAGAGAGTGTGAATATACTGAAAACAATTTAAATTAGGGTATTAAATGCATTCAGCCAAATTTAGCCAAACACAGCCTCATAAATTTACCAGATTTTAACATTTTCACCCTGAACCGACTTCATCACAGCCATCACGTATGGCCACTTAATGAAACCAACTATACCTGTTCATAAAATCAAAAAGCATTTCTTTACCACAAACATAGATTTTTATCTTCACTTTACAAAATTGCCTTTTTGGGCACACTTGAAAATGTTCACTACTTACAGCATTTCTAATAATGCATTTATAAGAAAACCACATTGACATTTTGGGTCAAATCAATTTCAACCATCAAAGCTCGTTCATTTAATTTCCAGTATTCGCTTTATCATATTCAAGACCACAGTGAAGACAAGAGTCTATCCAGCAAGCATTTGTCGCAAGTCACAGAAACTATTCCTGGGCAAGACACTGGCCTGGCACAGGACACAGATAAACATGCACACTCGTTCAAACACCTGTATATCTAAAGACTATTGATATGATTGCCAGTTCATCTAACAGCACATCTTTGAGATATTGAGGGAAACTGGAGCATCTGGTTAAAATCCACACAGACACAGAAAGGGTGTGCAGACAATGTGTATAAGGCACCCCATCTGGGACCATCAATGTTATGAGTCAATATTTAATTAGATGAAGACAATCTCTAATTTCAGCATAATAACACAAACCTGACAATACAGTCATCTTCTCATGGTAAACCATGATTATAACATTTATTATGTTTCTAAAACAAGAACAAATTATAGTTTCAAATGACAAAGCAAGTTTGACAATAGCCACACAAAGTCACCCTTTAGCCAGGTATAAGCATGTTCAGTGTTTTACATCATAAGGGATATTCATAAAACATCAATATAAACAATATGAAATACAACTGTTGGAAACAACCACAGTTAGAGCATGCATTTATGCAAGTAATAGAGCCTCCATTACTGAATCCAGTTCATCAGAATAACTGCTCCTGCACGGAACCTCATGTATGGAGCATCTGCATTGGCAGATATTCGCAAAAATCTTGCATGCTGGTAACTGACTGCAACACCTACAACTTTTATTTAAAAAAGTGTTTGAAATGAGGTAAAGAAATGCTGTCATGTTTTACTTTTATTTCCTGCCTCATTCCTGTACACATCTTTAATCACTGTTGCTAAATGTTATACATCTCTCTCACATATTTCAATCAGCTGTCCATTTTAGAATGTGTGGTACTAAGCAACATTATCTGTCTGGCTCTATGACACAGGGGAATGTAGCTTTGACTGTGAACCAGGTGACCAGGGTTTGATTAGTGGCCCCAGCACTGGACAAGCCAGACATGGAGTGACAGGAATGAAGGGGCCTGTCCCAGTTGCCTCTCCTGGGGGTAGGGGTTGGTGGCAGGTGCTCAGTAGTATACAGGGAAGATGCAATTTCCATGTTGGAAACCAGTGAAACCACCTCTCACGCTTCAGTGAGGGTGGGTGGAGCTGTTTGCTGGCAGCAGCATCTCTTCCAGAAGTGAGGGATGACCAGCATGGACAGGTCATCCCATTGCATGCTCCATTCCCATGCATCTCCAAGCATGCACGAGGGATACAAGGCCATAAATAAACAACATAAATCATACCTGATACTCCCTTTCTGTCAGGTGTCACCTTGGTGATGGCAGCCAATGGGCAAATAGACCAAGAGAAGATCTGATGATCAGCAGATATTGGGGGGAAATACATTGCATTATGTGGTGTGATAGTAGAATGTTTCATCTACAAATCTTAGCCTGGACAATCATTTCCTTATGTCTAGCACAAATGCTTCAAACTGAAAATGCATTCTTTCTAAACAGTATTTAATCTGTACAATGAAGTTACTTAGTGGTAATAATTGTCTTCCCCCTCATATGAAGAGGATTTTGGATTTTTCAGCAACCTATCATATATTTTAACACCACTCTTCTCCCCGTCGGCTGAATAGGTATGTTGGTATAGAATTCTAAATGTAAAATTAGTGCAGTAGTGTCCAACTTGATGCTTGGTGGCCAGGACAGTCAGAGTCTGAGTAGTTGCTCAGACACTTTATTGTCAGCAAGAGCAGGGAGGGAATGCACAGTATCAGCATGCTTACTTCCCACAATGAGACAGACTGGGCAGCTATGCCTCCCCCATTTGCACTCACACTGGTGAGCAGTAGGCATGGTGGAGGTGGGATACTTATTAAGTAAAAAAAAGTTCCAAAGAGGAGTAATGTTCTAGTGGTCTGCCACTAAGCCTACTGTGTGCCTCCTCAGAAGAATACATGAGGAAATAAGCAGAAGGGAGACTGAATAAAAAGAAGTAATTACCCCTTTCCCAGTCACTGCATAAAGGATTGCCCCTGTCATCTCTGTCTCTTTGTTCTTATTGGGAAATGGATAGAGCCAGTGGGACTAGCAAAGAAAACCAGGGAAAAATAGAGGTGGTCGTGGTACAGAGAATGCTAAAGGCATGGGGTGGTCAGTGGCATATATAGTGAGTTTTCTCCAAACTAGACACCACAGTAATATAGTATGAATATGGTTAGAAAATATTGGCACGTTACAAAAGGATTTTCCATATAATAAAATTTTCCTTTCAGATATCCTGAATGAAATGCTTACTGCGTGTGTACGCAAGAGGAACATTGCTGAGTCATAGATAAACTTGTTCAAGAATACATCAGCCATTTTATATGATTTTATAAAGCACATCACAATATTCTTTTTCCTAAAGCAGATGCCATCTTGTGTTTGAACCTTTTAACCTATTTTAGTTTTGTAAAGCCATTACATCAAGCTGGACCATTAAAACTATAAGTAATGCATGATCCCATAGCAGTGGCTTTATTTTTTATTTACAATAATACATGTTGGAAGAATCATTTCTCAAGGGAAGTATCATGACACAGATGTAAGCAATGCAATCCACTATAGTTCTCTCAGACATCTCATAAAATGCCATCAAGACTGCTTGTAACCAGTATTACCTCATCAGCAGTATTTCAAATCAAGAACATATGCTACAGATAGTTTAGCCAGGATCAACACAGCAATTCCGATTTTTCAAACATAAAAAGTACATTGCATTTCTTGCAGACATGTTTATTCATTGCATTCTGCTTGTGACTGCTACTGGAGATTCATCACCTCAGCCATCAAAATGGATGCATAAATAAAGCTGTTCTTTGTCATACAACATCAACATGTGCTTTTTTTTCCAGGAGTTGGCATGAAAGATTTGTTCTGTTTAAATCATTTTTTCAGAACTACGTAGCATACAAAGTCATGAAAATCGAAACAAGACCCCCAGAATATAATTAATTTGCATTTTGATTCTTTACTCCAGTACCCTATATTAGCAGCCCAAATCCTTTCAAGTATTTTGACATATGGCTTGTATTTACAAGTACAAATTACATCATATTTTGCTGGGTATCTATAA